>NW_025172789.1:0-1851 GCF_004010195.1 Chiloscyllium plagiosum | reverse complement strand
ACCTGGGGAACATCACACCTGGGGAACATTACACTTGGGGAACATCACACCTGGGGAACATCACACCCAGGGAACATCACACTTGGGGAACATCACAGCTGTGGAACATCACATCTGGGGAACATCACACCCAGGGAACATCACACCTGGGGAACATCACATCTGGGAACATCACATCTGGGGAACATCACACCCAGGGAACGTCACAACCAGGGAACCTCACACCTGGGGAACATCACACCCAGGGAACATTACACCTGGGGAACATCACACCCAGGGAACATCACACCCGGGGAACATCACACCTGGGGAACATCACACCTGGGGAACATTACACCTAAGGAACTACACACCGGGGGAACATCACAGCTGGAGAACATCACATCTGGGGAACAACACGCTTTGGGAATATTACACTTGGGGAATATCACACCTGGGGAACATCACACCTGGGGAACATCACACCGAGGGAACATCACACCTGGGGAACATCACACACAGGGCACATCACAAACGGGGAACATCACACCCAGGGAACATCACACCCTGGGAACATCACACCTGGGGAATATCACAGCCAGGGAACATAACACCCAGCGAACATTAGACCCGGGGAACATCACACCCAGGGAACATCCCACCTGGGGAACATGACATCTGGGGAACATTACCCCTGCGGAACATTACACACAGGGAACATCACAGCTGGGGAACATCACACCCGGGGAGCATCACACCCAGTGAACATTACACCTGGGGAACATGACACCCAGGGAACATGACACCCGGGAAACATCACACACGGGGAACATCACACCCGAGGAACATCACACCTTGGTAACATCACACCGGGGGAACATCACACCTGGGGAACATCACACCTGGGTAACATCACACCTGGGTAACATCACACCTGGGGAACATCACACCCGGGGAACGTCACATCTGGGGAACATTACACCTGGGGAACATCACACCCGGGGAACATCACACTCGGGGATCTACACACCTGGGGAACATTACACTTGGGGAACATTTCACCCGGGGTACAACACACCCGGGGAACATCACATCTGGGGAACATTACACCTGGGGAACATCACACCCGGGGAAAATCACACCCGGGGATCTACACTCCTGGGGAACATTACACTTGGGGAACATTACACCCGGGGTACAACACACCCGGGGAACATCACATCTGGGGAACATCACACCTGGGAAACATCACACCCGGGGGCCATTACACCTGGGGATCATCACACCTGGGGAACGTCACACCTGGGGAACATCACACCTGGGTAACATCACACCTGGGGAACATCATACCCAGGGAACATCACACCCAGGGTACATCACACCTGGGGAACATCACACCCAGGGCACATCACACCTGGGGAACATCACATCTGGATAACATCACACCTGTAGAACATTACACCTGGTGAACATTACACCTGGGGAACATCACAACTGGATAACATCACACCTGGGAAATATTACACCTGGAGAACATCACACCTGGGGAACATTACACCTGGGGAACATCACACCCAGGGAACATCACACCCGGGGACCATTACACCTTAGGATCGTCACACCTGGGGAACATCATACCCGGGGATCTACACACCTGGTGAACATTAGACTTGGGGAACATTACACCCGGGGAACATCACACCCAGGGAACATCACATCTGGGGAACATCACACCCAGGGAACATCACACCCGGGACCATTACACCTGGGAATCGTCACACCTGGGGAACATCACACCTGGGGAACATCACACCCAGGGAACATCACATCTGGGGAAATTCACACCTGGGAACATCACACCCGGGTAACATC
>NW_025172788.1:657-1851 GCF_004010195.1 Chiloscyllium plagiosum | reverse complement strand
CTCGCTAATCGCAGAGTTTACTACAACACTGGGTCAGGGAAATACAATAAATCAATATTGACCTTCCGATGCAAATTGTTGAAATGTGAATTGTTGACTTTTACGATGTGTCCAATATAATGGGCATTGTTCTGAGTAACTCGTCTCAAACTTGGCCCACTGACATTGCACAGAGAATGTTTCACCCAAAGTCCACCCCTTAACTCACACCCTGACTTTACCCCTTCCAGTTTCCTCCGAGCAGGTAAGCACCGGGCGTTTGATTCTGGGAGAGGACATTTTGCCTTCCAATCTTCACCTGCAAATCATACCCATGGGAGATAATCAGAACTTCTGATTAATTACTGTGCAAGCACCACCTAGGACGATAGACAGACATTTTCTGTTTGCCGACATGTCTGTCCCTGCATATCTTTCATGCTCTTGCCAATGTAGTACGAATTGAACAAGTTTGTTTTCCATACTTTTCAGATTTTTTTCTGTGTTTTCCCTACAGTATGGTTAAAGGGTGCTGACAAATCTCAAAATGTGGACACTCTGCCTGTTCCTGTTGGTGCTGCTCACAATCCCCATGTCAGATGCGGCTGTACTGGATAACCGTGCCTTGACTGGCATTGTCAATCGGTAAGTGTTCGTGAAATAGATCTTACCTGACCATGTCTGTAAGCTGTGGGCTGTGCTCAATCTGAGGTCAAGTCAGAGCCTGGTTGCCTGGAGCAGGGTAGTAAGAAATGGTGAGGACACGGCAGGTATAGGAAGTGCTCTGTAGCTGTGGTAAATAAGTCTGAACCCATTAACTAGGACGCTTATTACTCCCAGAGGAAGGGACTTCCAGGGAAACTATTACCAGATTTCCCGGGGTCATATCTCTAACAGTGAAATCGATAGCACTCGCTGACCCCGAAGTAAAAGACAGAGTGAAATACATCGGAGTGAGCTTTGAAGAGAAAGTCCAAACCCCCCACACAGGCAACATTTTACTGTTTACTGAATCATCTCACTCACCTCTCAGTTTCCCTTTGTCTCCCTCTGCCTCCTTTGCTATTATTTCCATTTCCTGTCAGTCTGCAAGTCTTTTGTTCTGTTTTTCACTGTATGCCCCAAACATTTTTCCGCTTAACAATTCTTTCAGGATTCTCCCTACCTCCAGCTCCCACTGATTGCACCTGTAGCTCTCATTCTCTCTCTCTCTCT
>NW_025172788.1:0-523 GCF_004010195.1 Chiloscyllium plagiosum | reverse complement strand
AACACTGGGACAGGGATACAAAGTAAATCAACATTGACCTTCCCATGCAAGAACTTGAAATGTGAATTGCAGGGTTTCACGTTTTCTTTAATATGATGTGCATTGTTCCAAGTAACTCATCTCAAACTAGGCGCACTGACACTGCAAACAGAATGTTTTACCCAAAGACTATTCCTTGATTGATATCCTGACTTTACCTCTTTCAGTTTCTGCACAGAAGCTGGGCACCAGGTGACCTATTATAGGAGAAAATACTTCGCCTTCCTGTTGGCTTTACCTGCTTCCCAGTGCAGAAAGACCAACGGATATGTAGACTTGAACCCCGGCAGACCAATACATCCTTTCATTACCCATGATGTGAACGTAGTCCTGAACTACCCAGGTGGAAATGACCTCGCTGTCTTCCTGAACAGCGGCAGTCGTTGCCCAGAAAGTAAATTGCTGAACCCCGCCCAGATCAACGGGAACCGCACCGCGGCTCAGCTTTTCAAAACTCTGCTGAATAACAGAACCCAGCACAATA
>NW_025172787.1:0-1851 GCF_004010195.1 Chiloscyllium plagiosum | reverse complement strand
TAAAACTCTTGAAGGTCACCTCTCAGCCTCAACGCTTGAAAATAGCCCCTGCCTTTTCAAACTCTCACTGTAACACTAACTCTGCAACACCTGCAACATTCTTTTAAATCTCTTCTGCACCTTTTCAAGTTTGACAACATCTTTCCGACAGCAGGGAGACGAGAATTAAAGGCAATATTACAAAAGTGGCCAAACTATTGTTCTGTGCAGATACAACATGTCATGCAAACGCTTAGACTCAAAGCACAGACCAATAAAGGGAAGATCAACAAGTGCCTTCTTCACAACGCTGTCTACTTGTGATGGCACTTTCAAGAAACTGAGAAACTGCACCAGAAGGTGACACAGTAGCTCAGTGGCTAGCATTGCTACCTCACAGCACAGCTATCTGGGTTTAATTCCATCCTTGAATGACTGCCTGTGTGGAGTTTGCACATTCTCCCCGTGCTTGTGTGAGTTTCTTCCGGGTGCTACGTTTTCCTCCCATATGCAAAGATATATAGTTAAGGGTAGATTGGCCATTCTTAATTGCCCATAGCACCCAAAGATGTGTAGGGGACGTGGTTTAGCCATGGGAAATGCAGTCTCAGAGGGATACGGTTGGGTTTGTCTAGTGGGATACTAGAGGGTCGATGTGGACTGAAAATGTGTTGCTAGAAAAGCACAGCAGGTCAGGCAGCATCCAAGGAACAGGAGAATCGAAACGTTCCTTGGATGCTGCCTGACCTGCTGTGCTTTTCCAGCAACACATTTTGAGCTCTGATGTCCAGCATCTGCAGTCCTCACTTTCTCCTGGTCGGTGTGGACTCCATGGGCTGAATAGCTGGTTTCCTCACTACAGACATTCCATAATTTCTATGGAGATCTCTTTGTTTAGCAACTTTCAGTAGGACCCTACGTATATGTCTTGCCAAGATTTATCTTGCAAAAATGAAACACTTCACAGTTATCTAAAATAAACTCCATCTGCCACTCCTTGGCTCGCCTAAGCAAGGTCCCATTATAGTCTGAGATATCATTCTTCACTGTCGAATACACCACCAAATTTGGAATTATCTACAAATTTACTGACCATGTTTCATATATTCAAATGCAAATGATTGCATAAGTGACAAAAGGCAGTGGGCCCACTCTTGATCTTTGCAGCACGTCACTGGTCACAGGTCTCCAAGTTCAATGAAAAAATGTCCACTGTCACGCCCTGTCTCCAATCTTCAAGGTAATTTTGGATGTAAATGTCAAAGTCTCCCTGGCTTCCAGGCAATCTCACCTTGCTAACCAGTCGACCATGTAGAAAGTTTTGTTTATCTTCCTCAATTCCATAAAGACAACATCCACTCCCCTGTCTTCAACAACCATCTTCAACACTTCCTCAAAAAATTCCATCAAGTCAGTGAGACGTGATCTCCAATGTACAAAGCCCTCTTCAGTTCTTGTCTTTCCAAATTCATATACATTCTTTCCCTCAAGAACCCCTCCAAAAGGTTAGTTACCATTGACGTCAGGCTCACCGGCCTATAATTACCTGTTTGTTCCTTCCATTCTTTAATAAATGACACTATGTGAGCAGCCCTCCAGTGTTTTGACACATCACCTGTGGAAATCAGTAATACAGATATATCAGCAAAAGGCTGAACAATCTCTTTCCTAGCTTCCCACAAACTTCTGGGATACAACTGATCAGGTCCCAGATATTCGTTCACCTTTATGTGTTTTACAATGCCAACACCTCCTTGAAATATAGACATGTTTCAAGATATCACAATATATTTCTTCATTATCTCGCTCTTGTAACCCCCTCCACATTAAGTACTGAGGAGACAATACTTGTTTAGTATCTCTCCCATCTCC
>NW_025172786.1:0-1851 GCF_004010195.1 Chiloscyllium plagiosum | reverse complement strand
ACCAAAACATGAAAACTACAAAGATGCAAGTTTTATAAAATACACTTACGATGTGGAGTTATATGAATTGAAATGTGATTTTAAACACCACGGACGGGGTTTTCAACCTTTATCAGTCATTATTTGACCCACAGCTGAGATGCTGATCTCCCCCCTGTCAGTGATCCCCCTCACTGAGAATCTCTCGCCCTGTACTCACACCGTGTCTGGAGGGACTACAAGTTCCTGTTGGCCCAGAATATTTAAATTAATTCATCTTCTCCCTGGAACTAATCTATTGTTCTTTTGGATCCTGTTCAGCGTCAGCAACCCGGTTCTGTGATATTATTATTAAGTGATCTGGGATGACAGCATAGTGCTCACAGGGTACGGCACCAGACAAAGGGCTTGCAGTCTGTGGGAGTTTCTAAATGAAATTTCTGTGTATTTCTCCTCATGCTGAGTTCTGATTTAACTTCAGACTCGTCTGACACCCCGTGCTCTCACTCACTCTGTGGCTCCGTTTTCTCTCCATTCCTTTTGTATCTCTTCACTTTCTTTTTTCTCTATTAATTTTTCTCTCTCTCACGCACACACGCACAGACACACACATTCTGTTCTCTCTGTTGACAAATTGTGCTGTTGGAGAGCTCGTCGGTGTACAATGGGCTAAATGGCCTCCTTCGGTGCTCTAGCAATTCTGAAGTTCTCTGACGCACAATAAAGACTTCAGGTGCCTGGAGAGACAAGCTGATCCTGCGAAGGACACAGTGCAGAATCATCCTTTATCTCTTCCTGCTGTCTGATATGCAGCGGCTCTGAAATATCAGTTAAAAAAAAGATAGAAATTCGAGCAGTTGGGAGAACGTTCACGAGATGACTTTGCTGTCAGGATATACCAAGCAGTTCCCACGTACAAAATTGGATTTGACTGATAGCAGCTCCTCCCAATTGACACGTCCTAGCTCTGTCTGATACTGATGTAATTTGCCTTCCGCCAATTCAGTCGATTCCCACAAGGTCCTGACAGATCCGTGTTCATAGCTATCTTAAATCTGAAGGAACTGTGACCACTGTTTCTAAAATTATGTCCCACTGAAAGGTCAGTCACCTGGCCAGGCTCATTAGCCAATATGAGGTCCAGTATGGTTCTTCCTATCGTTGAACTATCCACCTACCGCTGCAGTTAACAAATTCTGCCCCGGCTAAGCCCCTTGCTCTAATGGACTTCCAGTCATTATTGGGGATATTAAAGTCACTCATTATGACCACTCTTTTTTTCATACACCTTTCCTTGATCGACATACATATCTGTTCCTCAATCCCTCCGTGGCTGTTGGAGGGATTATAGTAATGCAGTGCTTGCATTCATTTTATTTTTGAGCTTGACCCATATTGCTGCAGTGGATGGTCCCTCCCGTATGTCCCGTTCACGTGCAGATGTAGCATTCTCCGTGATCAGTAAAATAACTCGTCCACCTGTTTTAGCTTCTTCTCTATCTCGCCGAAACCAATGAACCCCTGGATACTTTGAACCGCCAATCCTTTCCCTCTCTCAACCAAGTCTCTGTAAAGCCGCAACATCATAGTCCCATGTATGGATTCAGGCTCCCAGTTCATTGTCCATACACATAACAATTCTTGCATTGAAATAAATACACTTCAGCCAAACTCCATCAGATCCTGACCTGATATTTGGTTTGAGTTTCCCTGATGTAAATTCTCCTCGTCTAATCTCTGGTAACATAAGATTACAAAGGACTATCAGTAAAGCAGAAAATATTGTAAACCGACAATTTCAGTTACCTCCCTTGTCCCTTCAATCTGTACATTGCATCCCACACTGTCCAATTCCATTAAACTGCTGGATAA
>NW_025172785.1:0-1851 GCF_004010195.1 Chiloscyllium plagiosum | reverse complement strand
ACGGGATATCTGAACATAGATTTTCTGCTTAAAGTAACTACTCTCGCGTTATCCTGGTCTTGCAATATCCGGCAGGGATATTTAATGCAATAACAGCAAATCAGTGGTAGTATTTCCTGCTCCATATTTCATATAGTTAACCAATCAAATCGTAAAAAAAAAACCCTGTCAATCCAAACATCTACCCGAGAGGGATTTTCTTTTAAATTCCCAGGGTAGACACAGAGACAAAGTCAAAGAAAGAGAATTTCATAAATGATATCAGTTGAAACAATGTGACATATCGACCCTGAAATGTATATTTACCTTTCACGATTCCAGCTCTTTGACAGTTCAGGATGTGAGAAATTGATCTCCAATGCCCCAGAGCGCCTTAACGCATGTGGTCAAAAATTATGAGGTAATACCCTGATTCTGCAGATGACAAAGTTGCATTTCATTAACAATATATTATTATGCAGACTTGTAAAACCTTTTATGCATATGCCACTCGGTATAAGCTACAAATATATCAGATACGAAAATTAGATGAACTATGAACTCATTGCTCATTTGAGAATTATATACTCCAGGAATTAACTATAATGTATATGGAGAGGAAATCATTACAAAAGCAGGTATTCGCCTATTGCATACAGAGACAATAAAACCTTTAGAACTTTGAAACGTAAAAATGCCAAAATCACTATTATCTTGTGACTGTCACCATAGATAAAGAGCAAGGGGTGGTCGGTTAGATTGCTCCGAACGCTGCTGATGCATAACAAAGAGGAAAAAAAAACAACAGCCATTCCTCAGTTTCACACAAAAATGATCTATATCTGCTGGAAATACACAGCAGCGCCGACAGCATCATGGAATCAAAAGCGGATTCGACTTTTAAGCTGATAACCTTACATTCGAATTGGAACATGCTGAGCATTTCGATAATTTTCCATCCTTTCTCTCTCCCACCTGAAAAGGAGTAATATCAGTCTACATCAAAAGCACCTATGTGTCCAGTCAATAGAGCATGGTGTTATTCAAAAGAGATAAACTGTTAGAAATTCTCCGACTGTTCTCAAAGTATTCAAAACGTGTCACAGAGGGAAGGTTATGGTTTACAGATGTCTTATCTGATCTCCGACCCCCATTGCAGATATGATTCAGTTAGTAACTTATGGTCTGGTTGAAGTTTTAAATAATTTATATAGATCTACTACCTAAGGGAGTAGAATTGATTCTTAATTACCCCTAAGTGCAAGGTGTTCAGAAAAGTTAGGAAAGGCAGGAAAGGAGGACGATTGGTGGCATTGGTTCAGGAGAATATTGTAGTAATGAAAGAGGACACCATAGGAATTTCAAAGACAAATTGGTCCAAAGATAAATACTAAGAAGTGTTCAAATGCACTGCGCTGTGTAGTTCATAGATCACCTATTCTGGGAGGGTAGTCGCTGAATTAATCAGGAGCACAGATCATATTGAGAAATTCTATGATAGCATTTTGTATCATCGTTCAGAATCGTTAAGGTTATAGTCTTATGTTATTTAGACGTGACTAACCATATTTCCAGGTGTTTGCAGACAGGAACTTCATTTATAGCTTCAAATTTTAGAGACGATGATCTGTTCCTACTGATTGTCCCATGCTGACCAACATTGAAAATAACAACCAGGAACATGTATGTCATTGCCAAATAATTCCGAATTGGTAGCATGTCAGCTCCCTATTTTGAAAACGGTGGCACTTCTCCCTCTCTCTTAATTGAAGTTAGTTCGTTCATACTTTCTTAAGAGTATACACTGTCATATTTTCGGCTATGCTCCAAGTTCAATGTAAGCTCTGTCCTCCGCCCACAGTTTCGAATAGA
>NW_025172784.1:0-1851 GCF_004010195.1 Chiloscyllium plagiosum | reverse complement strand
GTTTGTGCTACGTTCCCCTGAGAATCCATCACCTCCTACATTTTCCAAAACAGCATACCTGTTAGAAATGGGTATATCCACAAAAGACTCTTGCTCTAGCTGCCGACCTCTCCTACCCTTCCTGGAGTTAACCCATCTATGTGACTGGACGTGAGACTTCCCCCCTTTCTATAACTGTCATCCATCACATACTGTTGCTGTTGCAAATTCCTCATCGCTTCTATCTGTCTCTCCAACCGATCCACTCGATCTGAAAAGATTTGCATCCAACAGCATTTGTGGCAGATATAATCCGTAGTAACCCTTAAACTCTCTTTAAACTCCCACATCTGACAAGAAGTACATATCACTGCAAAGGCCATTTTTGCTCCTTCACAATCTACAGACCCAGAAAATCACACCGTCTTATTCCTCTACAAACACTGCCCAGGTTAAATTAATAGCTATGGCTTATATTTTAAGTTTAATCAAGAGACTTATCTCCAAAAATATGTCATCAAGAAAGAATGCACTGGACCCACTAGTGCAACCTTTCTCTTGGACAGACTTAAAACCACAATTAATTCAATTAATTTATCTGATTCTCTGCTGTGGACTTCGCCCAACAGTTCCTCCAAGATTAGATGTGAATTTCACTGTTTGTTAATTTTCCTAGATGCACTTCGATGTCCAGCGATACACGAATTCAAACAGCAAAGGGGTAATTGTGCAGGTTTTCTCCCTCTCTCACAGGTGTCACAGGTAGACTTGCTGGTGAAGCAGGCATTTGGGATGATTACCTTCATTGGTCAGAGCATTGAGAGTAGGAGTTGAGATGTCATGGTGTGGCCACAATGAAACCACTGTTGATCAGTAGGAAGAATTGATCTAGTTCACTTACCTCCTTTAATCTAGAAAATCTGCCATTCTAACATGATGTGGCCGACATGTGAACCCAGACCCACAACAGTATGGCTGACTCTGAGCGACCCTCTGGATAATTAGCAGAAGGGCAAAGATTCCTGGCTCAATCAGTGACATTCTCATCCCATGAATGAATAAATGAAAGTTACACACCTTCCTTTCCTACCTGTACAAACCCCTCCCTCTGCAGCAATCCGTACTGGCTTTGTAACACCGTTCAGGCCCTGACTACCCTCTGTAACACTCTCACCACCTCCAGCACCGTCACCTCTCCCTCTTCCTGTCGTGTCAATGATTCCCCTTCCAACTGCACTCCTCCTGCTAGCAGACACTTTGCAATCCCTTTAAAACTTACTCCTAAAACCACTCTCTCACTTCACGATTTTAAGTAATTTTTGGTGATTGTCTCGGCCTGATAATCTAATATGATCCATTTTGTCCTGAGTGAGGGACAGGTGGGGATTTCTTGCTGAGGTTTGTCTGTTTCAGTGAAATATCCTTTTGTTAAATGTTTTACACTGTTTCTTCAAATGTTTTCTACTGTTCATTTACAGACACATGTTTCAGTCTGTTTAGCCTGTTTACCTTGGTCAGTTCTCCTGTCAAACTCATGTCATTGGCTATTTCTGTTTCCACTTGTAGCTTGTCCTTTCTGTGAGTCACTTTAAAACTTTTTATTTCTTTAAACGACACTTTATCAAAATATCCCAGAGGATCTTTCTGTGTGATATTACTCATTCACTAAGTTTCATCAGACAACGATCGGTCTGAGGTAGTTATGTCCCTAGCCAGTTGCACAATATGTTATTCAAAGATACACGAAAAAAAAATTCTCCGCACTCCCTTCCAGTACCACTGTTATCATTGCGATTATCTCAGATTATATGAATATTGAAGTTTCCCCAAATTATCATCATGTGTTTATTTTTAAAAATTCCAATTGATTCC
>NW_025172783.1:0-1851 GCF_004010195.1 Chiloscyllium plagiosum | reverse complement strand
ACTTTTGGGGGGTCTATAATACAATCCCAATAAGGTGATCATCCCTTTCTTAATTCTCAGCTCCACCCAAATAACTTCCCTGGATATATTTCCAGGAATATCCTCCCTCAGCACAACTGTAATGCTATCCCTTATCAAAAACACCATTCCCCCTCCTCTCTTGCCTCTCTTTCCTGTAACATTTCATAGAGGTTGCAACCTGGGAACAAGCCCTTCAGCCCAACTTACGCGTGCCACCCATTTTTAAGAATTAAATAGTCCCATTTGCTCTATATCCCTCCATATCTATCCCATCCATGTACCTGCCCAAATGTTTCTTAAATGACAAAATTGTACTCACTTCCACCACTACCTCTGGAGCCCGTTCCAGATGCTCAACATCCTGTCTCAAACAAATTGCCCATTTGGACCCTTAAATCTATGCCTTTAGTTTGAGACTCGCCTACATGGGGAAACGCTGTTGGCTATCAACCTTATCTATGCCTCTCATGATTTTATAGACTTCTATAAGATCACCCCTCAGTCTCCTACACTCCAGGGGAAGAAAATCCCAGGCTACCCTTATAACTCATAACTTCCAGTTCAGGCAGCATTCGAGTAAACCTTTTCTGCACCCCTTCTAATTTAATCAGATCCTTTCTATAGTAGAGTGATCAGAACTGCACGCAGTATTCTAAATGTGGCCTCACCAATGTCTTGTACAGCTGCAACTAGACATCCCAACTCCTGTACTCAATGCTCTGACAAATGAAAGCTAGCATGCTGAAAGCCTTCTTCACCATCCTGTCTGCCTGTGAATCCACTTTCATGGAGCTATGAATCTGTATCCCTAAATCTCTTTGTTCTATAACACTCCCCAGGGCCCTGCCATTGACTATGTGAGTCCTGCTCTGGTTTGCTGAGAAAAACACCTTGCGTTTATCTAAATTAAACTCCGTCTGCCATTGCTCAGCCCACTGGCCCAGTTGATCAATATCTTGTTGTATTCTCAAGTAACCTTCTTCACATCCACGATTCCTCTGACACTTTACCCCAGTTTTGGACTGTCCAGTTTGTGGGCTCCAGCTGCTTCCCCTTTCCCATGGAAGGACAATCCCTTTACACGTCCATCCCCCACCAGGATGGTCCCACCTGCCCTACCCTCCTCTGCCTTGCCGAGCTCACCCTCACCAACTTCTCCTTTAACTCTTCTCACACTCTCCAGGTCAGGCGGTGGCTGTGGGTACTCTCATGGGCCCCTGTTAGATCTGTCTCCTCATGGGGTGGGTGAAACATTACTTGTTCTAGTCCTATTCTGGCCTCCATCTTCAACTCTTTCTTCGATATATTGATGATGTCATCAGTGCTGCTTTCCTCTCTCGTCTGGAACTGGAAAAGTTAATCAATTTTGCTTCCAATTTCCACCCCTCACTTTCATCAGGTGTCTCTCCGCCTCCTCCCTTCCTCAACATCTGTTTCCATTTCGGGGGATAGACTGGCCATTAATATCCACTATAAACCTACCAACTCCCACAGCTCCCTGGGCGATATGTCCTCACACCCTGTTTCCTGCAAAGACTCCATTCCATTCTCTCAGTTTCTCTGTCTCTGTTGCATCTGTTCTGATGATGCCAACTTCGACAAAGGAGCCTCCGAAATGTACACCTTCTTCCTCACCCTAGGATGCCCCAGCACCATTATTGACAGGCCCTCAGCTGGATCTGACTCATCTCCTACACTTCCTTCCCGCATCAGTGATAGGGTTCCCTATGTCCTTAGGAGAAAGTGAGGACTGCAGATGCTGGAGACCAGAGTTGAAAAGTGTGGTGCTGGAAAAGCACATCAGGCCAGGCAGCATCGGAGGAGCAGGAG
>NW_025172782.1:0-1851 GCF_004010195.1 Chiloscyllium plagiosum | reverse complement strand
CAAATGCACGTCCCCCACCACACACACACACACCTTATACTCGTCCAATGGAAATAGAAACCTTCCCCAGCTGTATGTATTTGATCTGTGCATCATTCCCATGTGATAGTAAAGGTTTGCAATACTCCCTATGCTTGGCAGATAATCCAGTTTACTGAGCAATACACTAGCATGGCCTGCACAGCTCTCCACGCTGGTCTGTCATCTTGTCCCAGTTCATGTTGTTTGAAGTGTTCTGTGAAGCAGATTCAGAATTTCATGAAACAAACCATTTCAGTTCATTTTGAAATACCTTTATTGAATGTGTTCATTCTTGCAATTTTGGTCTCTGAGGGTTCAATCCTACACTTAGTCCCACTACCCAGTCTTTGTCTCCATATTTCCACAACATGTTCTCAGTTAATTAATTGCCTGTTTCTGTCTTTACTGTGAATCTCTCTGTCCCTCTGTACCTTTCTGTGGCCTGGATTTCTGGCTCCCTAGTGTATCGAGTGCTGGCATTGTGAAGCAATGAAATGGTGTGTGTCAGGCTGCTTTTCACTTCCCAGTATGTTCAATGTGTTTCTCCATGGAAACGTCTGTGCGTGTCGGACTGTTATTCACTTCCCGATGTGTCCCATGTGGTGTTCCATGTACAGGGGAGTGTGTTTTGGGTTGTTGTTCACTTTCCAGTGTGTCAAATGTGGTTCTCCATTGACAGGGTTGTGCGTGTCGGGCTTCCCTGTGTGTCCCAATAGGTGTTCCATGTCCAGTTTAGTGTATGTCGGGCTGTTGCTCGCTTCCCTGTGTGCCCCATGTGCTGCTCCATGTTGGAAATGGGTGTGTGTATCGGGCTGTTGTTCACTTCCCGGTGTGTTCCATGTGCTGCTCCATGTTAGATAAGGGTTTCAGCAACTTTGACTCATGTCTTTGAAACTTGATCTGTGCCTGTCCACCAAACGTCTGGCGTCTGTGTTTGTCCCTTTGAGTTGATCGTGTGGTCAGTAACACGAGGAAGCACCTTGAGTATTATTGCAAAGGACCAGGCATCTAACACCTCTGACAATGCTGTCACTTTTAAGCAGATTATTTACTCCTTTCCTTTGAAGATAGATCTTAAAGGCCGAACTACCTCTTGCAAACGGCTGAAGTAAATAACTTAGGAAGTTTTTACGTTTTTTTAAATATAAATAGTGATAACAATGGACAGCTCGCAAAGGCCAGGTTTTCCAGTTTTTCTGAGCTGTCACAATGACCAGGTGCCTGGGCTGGGAGAAGGCGTGGATGCTTCAGTAAATGTTCCCGAGCTGCTATTCGCTCTGAAATCTGTGTTGATGCTGTTCCCTCCTATAATGGCCTTGGATGTGTCTTTTTGCCAAGGGACGAGTTTATGGGATGATCGTATTTTGGAACAGTTCATTAGTGGAAGGTACTGTATCAGTTACTCTGTTAAGATTTCCAGTAATTAAGTTATTCTATACTCCTCTTCCTTTTGAATGCGTTTTTATTAGACAGTTTAAATAAATTGTGTTTTGCTTAAAGTTGATTGGTTTGACCAGCCGCATCGCATCTGGACCACCCATTTCACATCTACATTTGCTATAGGACAAGGTTGACGTCCAAGCTACCATCGTAAGGCATTTTAAGGCAGTCTGGTCTGGTCCATAGCTGACTGTGGACTCTTGCCTGGCTCTAAATCGACAATTCCAAATGGGATTCAGGATTAGAATCACTACAGTGTGGAAACAGGCCATTTGGCTTAAGAGGTTCACACCAACCCTTTGAAGAGTAAATCATACAGACCCATTCCCCTACCCTATTGCTCCATATTTACCCCTAACTAATGTACGTAATCTACACATCCCTGAACAG
>NW_025172781.1:0-1851 GCF_004010195.1 Chiloscyllium plagiosum | reverse complement strand
TATAATGAACGTGAACACACCATTAACGTTCCGACTGGCATTCTGTTCCTGCAATATTGCTTTCAATGACCTCTGTCCAAGGAGTTCCAGATCATTTTCAGTGTTACGGCTGCCCACTTTTTGGTCGATGTATCCTGGTCAGCCAATGCCTTTTAAATTGGTAGACTGCCGTTCTCTATTTTCCACCAAAGTGCCCAAAGTCACAGCTATCCACATTGCACTTCATCTTCCACGTGTTTGCCAGTTGACTCCACTTGTTTAATCACCTTGAAGGTCCTTTAAATTCTTCTCACCAACTCACAATCCAAATTCATATCGTGCCGTCAGCAGATTTGGGAATATTGCATTTGATTCCCTCAACCAAATGTTTGTGATGTTTCAGGAATAGCTAGGGCCAGGTACCAATCCCTGTCCTATCACATGTGCCTTCACCTCCAAAAAAAAAAACAATATTTTATTCCTCCTTACTGATTCCTGCCAGCCGAACAATTCTACAACTATGTCGAAATATTAACCACAATCATCAACAGATGTTACATTGTACAATAGGCTTCGGTCTATTCAAATGTCATTCTGAAAACCCAAATATATTTCATTCTTTGCTTCTCCGTGATGTACCTACCAGTCAGTCTCTCAGATATGATTCCCATTTTGTAAAACTGCTTTAACTTGTCTATTCCTATTAGTTTCATTCTACCCCCTCCCTCTCACCAGGATTGGTTTCCCTCGTATTGCAGAGAACGTATTTGTTTTCTTTTGTTATGCATCTTCTTTGAAGACAGGACTGAAGCAGTTGCTCCATAGTTCTGCCATTTCCCCGTTCTCCATTCTCCATTCTCTGATTTCAGTCTGAAAAGAAGCTGCACTTATTTTCTCTTGACTTTCCCATTGGCAGCCCCATCTTATAACAGTTCTTCATGCACTGTTTAGCCACGCATCATTTCCTGTCTTAAGATTCTCAAGGATTACCAGAGGAACCTGATCAAATGCCTTGCTGAAATGAATGAGTCTCATCGTAGACTCATTTATAAAGTCAGAATGTATGGAATGCAGGGGAGATTTGGCTATCTGGATTCAGAATAGGTTGGGTGACAGTTGGCAGAGTGGTTGTAGATGGAAATTATTCTGCCTGAAGGTCAGTGACGAGTGGGCTCCGACAGGGCTCTATTATTGGGCCTCTGCTCTTTGTAGTTTTTGTAAATGACTTAGATGAGGAGGCTGAGTGGTGGGTTATTAAATTTGCAGATAACACAAAGTTTGGAGGTGTCGTTGATAGCGTTGAGGGCTTTTCCAGGGTAGAGCCCGACATTTACAGGATGCAGACCTGGGCTGAGAAATGGTAGATGGATTCACCCTGCATAAATACGAAGTGATGATTTTGGAAGGTCGAACACGAATGTTGAATTTTGGATTAAAGACAGAATTATTGGCAGTGTGAAGGAACAGAGGGATTTAGATGTGCAAGCGCATAGTTCTCTCAAAGTTGGCATCAAAGTGAATAGGGTTGTTTAGAAAGCACATGGTGTTTTGGCTTTCATTAAAAGGGGAATCAAGTTTATGATCCACGCAGTTTTGCTACAGTCTCTGGTGAGACCACACATGGAGTATTGTGTCCAGCTCTGTTCACCCTACTATAGGAAAGAAAAATACAGACTTTGGAGAGGCTGCAAAGAAGGTTTGCCAGCATGCTGCCTGGACAGGATGACTTGTCTTATGAAGAGAGGGTGAATAAGCTCGGATTTTTCTCCCTGGAGAGAAGGAAGAAGAGAGGAGACCTGATTGAGGTACACAAGATAATGAAAGGAATAGATCGTCAACAGTCAGATACCTTTCCCCGGGGCAGGATTGACT
>NW_025172780.1:0-1851 GCF_004010195.1 Chiloscyllium plagiosum | reverse complement strand
ATTTAGTTCACAAATACATGATCTTTAGATTGGCCAGCAAAGTGCTTTGTCCGCTGCAACTGCAAGTTGAAGTCACCGATGATTATTGCAATATTGTTTTTCATATATGCTTTTCATGTCGCCTGTTTTGTTATCTTCTCCACAAGCTGACTGCTGGTAGGTGGCCTGTGCATAACTCCAATCATTGTACCACTTCCTCTGCGATTCCTTAAATGTAACTGCACATATTTTAGTTTGTCTGACGCTGAATCAGTTCGTGCTCTCAATTGTGAAAGACAGAGATCTTGCAAAGGCCAGTAAGAGTCAAGAGCGATATGATGGAAAACGAATGTTCTCGAAGAAAATGTTGAGAATACAGAGAGAATTTCCCGAGAAAATGGCAAAGCAAGAGTCAATTACATTGAAGTGAACCATAGACGTAAAAAGAAGGGAGCGAGCTCATGTTGGAGAGATAAGGGGTGTGGATGTTACGGGTAGAGATGGAGTGGTTGGTTGAGTTGCCCAAACACAGATCTGAACGACAACATGCAAAATACGTAATTCCGTCTTGCTAACTGTGACATTATGGCATAGTCAATTGATTCTCTACAGCTAAAGAGAGCTGCGACGCTCCTGAATTAAGTAAAGAGCTCTGAGTATATTCTCTGGTGGTTGTAGTTCACTCATGGAATGGTCATTAATGGAAGATTATCGCTGATCCAATACGTTGTCTCGAGTTGGGAATGGACGTGCACAAAGGACCATTTGTATTTTTAACCTCATTGCCAGTTCTGCTTAGTTTCTTTATGGTACCAATTTTATCCCATCATGAAGGGTTGTATTTTATTCGTCCCGAATTCACTCCTCACGGTAAACATTGTCCTGCATCGGGGGATTATGTCAGCAGCCGTCATCTGTTTTTTTTTGACGAGGTTTTCAAGACAAAGAACACTTGGATATTGCAAACCTAATGTCCCCGCGGAGCTGCTGAGGGGTATAAAATTAAGACTTTGATAATTGGACATGACAGAATCAAAGTTAAGGCGGATTATATGCAGAGGAAAGGGAAAGGGATAAGTCAGTTCACACTGAAAATGCATCTTCCAATTCAAACCGTGAAGAAAATATTCTACGTTGTCCTAGGCGCAATCGGTTTCCCCGGTAAGAGGTCATAAACATTCAGTCTGTTCTATCATGTCTCACCTACACTTCACCATTATTCTCTGAGTAATAATGTTACTGGAAACATCGTTTCATTTCAGATGTCCCTGACCTATTTGTATGCTTATTTTCTGTTGCTTCACCTGTTTCAAAGTCTCCCAATTTCGTGGTTTTATGCTTCATATATCACCAGTCAGTCAAAACAGAAGAAGCAAATGATGCTGCAAGGACTACGTGGAAGCATACGGTTTTTTGATTTCGCATTTCAGTTCTTGATGGGACATAAATATATTACGAATTGAGTTCTGTTTCAAAGTCTCCCAATTTCGTGGTTTTATGCTTCATATATCACCAGTCAGTCAAAACAGAAGAAGCAAATGATGCTGCAAGGACACGTGGAAGCATACGGTTTTTTGATTTCGTATTTCAGTTCTTGATGGGACATAAATATATTAAGAATTGAGTTATTTGACAAAAAGCATTAAAAAGGACAAAAATGACTATCTGGAGAATTTATATAAATATGTAGCTATTCGAATAATCAGATGGATTCTACAGTATTTGTTGCCTTGAGATTTAGAATGTAGAAGTAAGGAGAGAAACCGGATCATTCAGACAGATGCAGAAGAGTGAGAAGACGCCCTAAACGGCAGAATTAATATTAGCGAAGACTACACATTCGACTCAGTTAAACGTACAAGGTGAAAGAGC
>NW_025172779.1:0-1851 GCF_004010195.1 Chiloscyllium plagiosum | reverse complement strand
AGCCACCTCAATCCTTTGATTAGATTCCAGTCTATATCACACTCCTCGGTATCTGTTATTCTGTATATTAACCATCCAATCCAAACCCTGTTAAAATTGCCCACAGTGTTCAGGGATGTGGAGGTGAGGTGCATTAGTCAGGGGTAAATGTGGGGAAATGGGTCTGGATTGGTTATTCTTCTGAGGGTCAGTGTGGTCTTGTTGGGCTGAAGGTCTTGTTTCCACCCTGTCGGGATTATATGAATCACCCGGAACCCTCTAGTTTAGATTCCAATGTGTAACTCACTTCCATCTATGTGTGACTGGCATGTTTCAAAAACACCCCAAAACCTTCAATTCTATTCCACTTCGATAAACATGAGGTGCTGCATTTTGGGAAAGCAAATTTGAGCAGGACTTACACACTGAATGGTCAGGTCTGAGGGAGAGTTGCTGAACAAAGAGACTTTGAAGTGCAGGTTTGTATCTCCGTGAGACTAGAGGGGCAGGTGGATAAGATAATGAAGGCAGCGTTTAGTATGCTTTCCTTTATTGGTCAGAGTTTTGAGGAAAGGCATTGAGAGGTCATGTTGCGGCTGTACAGGGCATGGGTTAGGTCACTCTTGGAATATTGCGTGCAATTCCGGTCACCTTCCTATCGGAAGGATATTGTGACACTTGAAAGGGTTCACAAAAGATTTACAAGGAGGTTGCCAGGGTAAGAGGATTTGAGCTAAAAGGAGAGGCTGAATACGCTGGGGCTGCTTTCCCTGGAACATCAGAGGCTGAGGGGCGACTTTATCGAGGTTTATAAAATCATGATGGACATGGATAGGATGTTTCGATGCTGTACATCTCTACGAATGTATGACTCTGCGATTTTGTGACTCACTGCTTGTTATCTGTAATTCTGTATGTAAACCACCTTGAACCCCTCGATTACATTCCAGTCTGTCCCTCACTGTGGGCTATCTCTTATGCTGTATCTAAACCACCCTGAACCCCTCGATTAGATTCCAGTCTGTCCCTCACTCTGGACTATGTCTTATGCTGTATATAAACCACCCCGAAACCCTCGATTAGATTTCAGTTTCTCTCCATCACTCCTGGGCATCTCAAATGCTGCATGTAAACCACCCTGAACCCCTCGATTAGATTCCGGTCTCTCCCTTGCTCCTGGTTATCTCATATGCTGTACGTAAACCACCCCAACCCCTCGATTAGATTCCAGTCTGTCCCTCACTCGTGGGAATCTCATACGCTGTATCTGAACCACCCCTAACCCCTCGATTAGATTGCAGTCTGTCCCTCACTCTTGGGTATCTCATATGCTGTATATAAACCACCCTGAACCCCTCGACTTAATTCCAGTCTGTCCCTCACTCTTGGGTATCTCATATGCTGTATGTAATCCACCCTGAACCCCTCGACTAGATTCCAGTCTGTCTCTCACTCTTGGGTATGTCATATGCTGTATATAAACCACTCCGAAACCCTCGATTAGATTTCAGTCTCTCGCTCACTCCTGGGTATCACATATGCTCTAAATAAACCACCCTGAAACCCTCGATTAGATTCCAGTCTGTCCCTCACTCTTGGGTATCTGATATGCTTTATATAAAACACCCCCAACCATTCGATTAGATTTCAGTCTGTCTCTCACTCTTGGGCATCTCATATGCTCTAAATAAACCACCCTGAACCCCTCGATTAGATTCCAGTCTGTCTCTCACTCTTGGGCATCTCATATGCTCTACATAAACCACCCTGAACCCCTTAAATTAGATTCCAGTCTGTCCCTCACTCTTCGGCATCTGATATGCTGTATATAAACCACCTCAAAACCCTCGGTTAGATTTCAGTCTCTCCCTC
>NW_025172778.1:0-1851 GCF_004010195.1 Chiloscyllium plagiosum | reverse complement strand
TCAACCACAGAAACACAAGTGTGTATATCATCTCTAGCCATCACAATCGCTACTCCCCCAATATCTGAAAGACGCTTTATTAAAGTTACAACAATTCACACAACAGTTCCTGCACCAATCACAACAACTTTCACAATCGCCAACAGCATTTTGTTCAAATGCCTTTCATATCTTGATCAAGTCTCTTCAGTTACCTTAATACTAATGTGACCTTATTCAGCAACAGAAACTTCCACTGCAAGTACATTGAGCTCAACAACTTCACCGACCTCCACATCAGCTCCCGTCTCAACAAGCACAATATCAACATCAACACTGTCCGCGACTGAAGTTTCAACAACTGAAGAATCCACGGTCACTCCAGCGGTTTCTTCAACAGCTGGTGAGTATACAAAAGCACAGCTGTGAAGACTGCGTTTACAAACACTGTTGAATTACTTAAAGATGAATGCATTGATAGCAAAATCAACTCTGCAGTTGGGTGCATGTTGCTGCTTGTACTTGCCCAGAGGTCATAATATGCAACATCCTGGGTTGTCTGCTGGTCTTAACAACAGTTCATGTTATCTCTCGTAGTATTTGGCAGTATACGTAGGAACAATACTTGGAATCAATTACACATTGATTTCTACAAGTCCGTTCCCTAACGTCCATGTAAATTTCTTTTTCTCACAGCGACAGAAACATCGACTGCAACTTCACAGACATCCACAGAAGCTCTGACATCTACATCGGCTTCTGCTTCAACAACCACAGCAGCAGAGACATCTACCGCAAGCTCCACACAATCATCAACATCTGAAGGAACAGCAGTGACATCACTCCCCACGACAAGTGGTGCGTTCGATTGGTCTCTTCTCTATTGCACCTTTTGGATATTGCTCGATTTCCTGCAAGTCTTACAATGCAAGAAGGAGGTGTAGTTGAAGAATATTGATTGTTGACAAGGAGGAGATTTCTGCAGAGTAGAAACATGTGCAAATGCAATTGACTGATACCTGCTTTGCAGTATGATCGTGTCAGGCTATTCAGCATGTTGCACGACACCAGAATTGATTTATCTGTCATGTTTAGGTGCTGTGTCCTTCAAGGTTTAGTGCACTTCATTCAGTTTGTCATCTTTTTCATGGACAACAGCAACTTTCATTGTAATTGTACAATCAATCACTGAAGTACAAGCCTAGACATCATGTCTGGCCACCACAGCCACAGGTCCCCCAACGTCTGCAGGGTGCTCTTGTGAATCACCAACAATTCACACAACAATATTCCCTGCACCATTCGCGACAGGTTTTACAGCCTTTTGAATAAGTTCCTTCCTATCTTGGATCGATTCATTGCAGTTACCTTCATAATAATGTGAGCTTTTTCAACAACAGAAACTTCCACTGCAAGTACATTGAGCCCAACAACTTCACCGACCTCCACATCAGCTGGTGTCTCAACAAACGCAATATCATCAACACCAACACTGTCCTCGACTGAAGTTTCAACAACTGAAGAATCCACGGTCACTCCAGCGGTTTCTTCAACACCTGGTGGGTATACAAAAGCACACCTTTGAAGATTGCTTTTACAAACACTTTTGAACTACTTGAAGATGAAAAATCGATACTAAAAGCAACTCTGCATTTAGGTTCCGTATTGCTCGTTGTTTTTGACCAGAGACCATATTCGGCAACATCCTGGGTTGTCTCTGAGACTTAACAACAAGCCATGTTATCTCTCATGGTATCTGGCAATATGTCTATGAAAAGTACTTGGAGTACAATCTCTGTTCAAACATTTACACATTGCTTCCTCCAAGTCTGTTTCCCAATAACCGTGTAAATACATTTTCATCACAGTGGC
>NW_025172777.1:0-1851 GCF_004010195.1 Chiloscyllium plagiosum | reverse complement strand
TATTATCAAGTCTATCCACTTTAAAGAAAATGCTTTGATAGACTTGTGCTGAAAGGATATTTGAATGTTGCAGACATTAGAGTATGTCACGTTTGAGTGAGATTAGAAATAGGAAGATAGCACAATTAACTACACTGCCAAAGAGCTGGTAGGGGAGGCAGCAATTCTGATAGGCGGATCATTGGGATTCCCTGGTTGATAGGATATACAAAAGAAGGACGGGATGGTCCTGAACTGGCAGCAATCTCCGAATTGTGGATCATTGGGATTCCCGGGTCGGTAGGACCCACACACAAGAAGGACGGGTTGAACCTGATATAGCAGCAATCTCCAATATGTGAATCATTGGGATTCCCGGATGGGTAGGACCGACACAAGAAGGACAGGACAGACCTGAACTGGCAGCAATCTCCTGGCAGACAGGTTTGTCATTGTCCCTTAGGAGAGTTTAAACTCGTGTGTGGCGGCGGTGGTGATGGGGGGCGGTGGAAGGGGCGTGAGGAATGACAGCAGTAGGTCCACAGCAACAGTGACTGAGGAGGAGTTGTAGATTAATATCGGTACAACTAAGACCAACTGCAAGCAGGAAGAGGTACTGAACACAGTGGACCTGGCAGTCTGAAGTGTGCTGATGTTAATGTGAGGAGTCTGTTTGTTTGGACAGATATTTCGAGATCGCTGCTTGTCAGAAAACAGGAAGAGATAATGGTTAATTGTGCGATATGTCCTTCAGTGGATCAGCTTGTCTCTCCAGGCACCTTAAGTGTTTATTTTGGGTCAGTGAAATTCAGAATTAATACAGCACAGAGGAGGCCAATCAGCCCACCATGCGTCCACGAGCTCTCCCACTTGACCACTTGAAAATAAAGAGAATGATCGGAGCGAGGCTGAGAGGGAGAGAGAGGAATAAACAGAGAGAAAGTGAAGTGAGATAAACAGAGTGGCACGAAAACGGAGCAACAGAATGAGTGAGAGCAACAGATGTCAGACGAGTGTGAAGTAATCCGGAGGCAGTATGAGGAGAAATACACAGAATTTCATTTCGAAACTCATAGAGATGCAAACGTTTTGTCTGGTGCCACACCCTGTAATACTGGCTGTCATCCCAGATCATTTACCGCCAATGACATCACAGGGCTGAGTTGCTGACAGCTAATCAGAATCCAATAGGCCAATAGAATGGCTCCAGAGAGAAGGTGGATTAATTTAAATATTCTGGGCCAACATCAAATTGTAACCCCTCTCGACACTGTCTGAGAGACAGGGCGAGAGAATCTCAGTGATGGGGATTACTGACAGACTGGAAATCAGGATCTCAGCTGCGGGTCAAATAATGATTGACAAAGTTCGCACATCACTTTCATGGTTTTGTAATTCACATTTCAATTTATATAGCACCACATAGTAAGTGTATTTTAACAACCTTGTCTCTTTGTAGTTTTCCTATTTTGGTATGTACAGAAAAGTTTATTTTGTTGCTGTGTTTTGTGTTGAATAAATCAATTTTATTACGGAGGAAGAAAATACCTGTTCCGATGGGACAGTCATCATCTGAACCGTGCTGGGACCCGAGTCCGAGTGAATCCTAACTACGACTGTAGAACATAGATTTAAACTGATTAGGAGTGTGTGTGTGCGGGGTGGGAGTGCAGTTATAGGGTTTAATTAGAAAAGCCGAATTAAAAGAGCACGTAAGAGTACAGAATTCAGGAGAGGTTATTAAAATCTCCAGCACAGACACAAATAGGATAGGGCATCTGGAAATGTTTAACAATCAAACTTCAAGCAAACTGGTCAAATGAATGGCATGACAGGAGGTACAGTTAATGCAGGACTGACCATATTATATCT
>NW_025172776.1:0-1850 GCF_004010195.1 Chiloscyllium plagiosum | reverse complement strand
CACCATGGAACACAGAAGCTTCAATCTCGGTGTTGCTGGATAGAATTGCATCAAAGTACCTTAATTAAATAAACTGATGACCCTTGCTTTTTGAATAGACCACATTTGTCGATTCTTTGACCGATCTTGAACCAAGAGGCCCCTCTTGAGGGGTCGTAGATCTTCAGCAGCTATACCTTTGGACTGTGACAGACTGGTTAAAATTGTTATATATTTAAAGTCTGAAGTAGAGTATTCGTGCAATTTCACTGACTATGTCACAAATTATGTAAGGGCTCATAATATTACTTACTGTTTTTGCATTCTGATTTTTGTTTTCAACTTACTGGGATCTTGCCTCCAACATGTACAATTTTCCTCCCTGAGTTCTCGCAACATAGGTAATATCATGTTGCAGTTTTTGAACATTATGGATGTGCCTTTGTAGATCTAATACCTTTCTACCTTTTTTTAAAATTTAAATAACTATTGCTGCCTGCAACTTTGGTTTTCAATTATGAACCCCTGTCTGAAATTCCAGGAAATCAAAACTTCAAGATGTTGTTCATTCCCTTCTCTAAAGATGATCTTAATCGTGCTACACATGTGCCATAGATTGACTATCACTAACAGAGACTCTAACCATCACCCCTTGACTGTCAATGATATTTTCATCGTTGAAATCTTCAGTGTCAAGCTTCTGGACGTTATCTTTGATCAGAATCTGAACTGTCTATCCATATTAATATTCTAGCTGTGAGCGTAATTTCTGCCATCATGGATTCCTTTACACTTTCAACTAAAGTTTTATGGGATTTAAATCATTTTCAAAAATAGGATTCTCAGCTAAACCTAAGTCAGTAATATCACCTCACACACTATCGCCTGCTTCCAATGGAGATTTATTGCTGAGACAATAATATACTTTCTCAGACTCATGCCACATTCCACTTATGGTTCATTAATGCCCGCTATCATCTCACTAAAGTCTAGTGCTTTTCGAGTGTAATCCTTCTATAACTAAATATTGCACATCATTTCACACTGCTAATTAACATCTTTGTTTGTTGTTAACTTACCTTCTTTCCAGGTATAGCCTAAATATATCTCAGTCACTCACATTTCAAGGAATATTCTGTCTTTGTTTTATAGTTCCACTGCCAAAGTGTTCTTTTTATTTGCAGTTCACCACTACATTCTATCTTCTGGATCACACAAGCCATCTGTCCATCTTCCTTCATCACTTCATTGTGTTTTCATCCAAACACATCACCATTGTCATCTGGCTACATGGATAACTCACACTCAATGCTACCTTCTCGCCCAAACAATAAATTGTTTGTATTGGAGTCCCAGGTATTTATTCACCTGTTGCCCCAAAATTGAAATGTGACTATTACTCCTGCTCTGTCCATCGATCAGTTCTCAATCTCTGCTAACATTTTACCCGTAATCATTCACCTGCTAATCTCCATTAACATACCTGATAGAAACATACAAAACTTCTCAAGTCATATGGCAGTGTATTGCTCTACATTAAACTTTACTCCTCTCTACGCTGAATTCCCCTAATCTGTCAATTACTAAGGTTTAATATTGCTCTTAGAAATAATGTGTTACCATTTCACCCCTATGCTTGTTGTTTATGGACATTCCATCTCCTTGCTTCTCAGTGACTTGATTGTGCCTCAAAAAGTTGACAGCTCTAAAATCAAGTAACTATTCTTTTTGTGGTGTCCATTGTTTGCCCAGTCATATCTTGAAAGTGCTTTTCCAAGATACAATTGATAACTTGTTGATCACAAATTGATCCCAAACCTACGTTGTTTGCAATGTTTACGTTTACTGTCATAATTTCAAGGTAAACAATA
>NW_025172775.1:0-1850 GCF_004010195.1 Chiloscyllium plagiosum | reverse complement strand
AGGGTTTTTTTCTAAAGAATTCCAATCTCTATCACAAATCTGATTTGTCAATTTGTGGAAGATTCAGCCCCTTTGTTCTGAGATGTTTTTATACAAGCAGTTGGTTCATTATGTCTTTGCCAAGAATGTTGTTTACTTTCCCCTTTTACTGTGATTCTGCAGGTTAGAATATTCTGTGAGTCAATAATGGTCAATAACTGAACATTGAATGATTTTGTCTCTAACAGAGCAGTGGCCTTGTTTTCAGCTAATTATTCACTTTCCATTTCCTAGTTGTGTTGAATGTTCCAGAACCAGACTCTGAGCAATGTTTCCATTCACTTGTGTTGGATTCACTGACAGCCACATGGTCAGTCAGTTTCAGCAGTTTGAATTCAATAATCATCTAGAATTATGAGTCTATTGATGAAATTATTATCGGATTGTCAGGAAAACCCATCTCGGTCAGTGATGTCCTTTAGGGAAGGAAGCTGCCATCCTTACCTGATCTAGTCTACATGTGACCCCTGAGCCACAGCAATGTGGTTGACTCTTACCTGCCCTCTGGGTAATAAATGCTGCCCATAGCCAGTGGGACCTACATCCAGTGAATGAATTTTCAACAAAGCTCTTAGTCCTGTGTCATGTGAGAAAGAAGCAGAATGTGACCTTTCAGCCCCTCAAGTCCACTCCATCATTCAATAAGGCCAGGCCTGTTCTGTTAGTGATTTGTGTTCCATCTTCCCCCAACGTCCCTTAACAAGAACCTATCAACCTGTGTCTTAAAAAATATTCATTGAGCCCACCTTCTGGGGCAGAGAGTTCCAAAGTTGCACAGCCCTCTGAGATTAGATAAATCTCCTCATCTCTGTCCTGAAAGGGTGAATCTAATTTTAAAGCAGTTCTCTCGAGTTTATGTATGACCCACAAGAGGAAACATCCTTTCCACGTCCTCCTTAACAAACCATTCAGGATCTTAGACACTTCAATCATGTCACCCCTCACTCTCACAAACTCCGGCTGAAACAAATCCAGCCTGTCCAACCGATCCACATTTTATTACTGTCACGCCGGGTTGAAATGGTGTGTTGTGTTTATTATGCAGTGAATGTGTTGTTCCACTGTGTGGGGTCTAAGAGTCAACGTGATCCATACTAGCTTTCCTGTCTCACTGTGTTACACATATCTTACATCACTGCGGTGATCCCATCCCTCCCTAACTCATATAACCAAAAAGAATGGCAGAGAGAGATCAAGAAAAGTTGTTAGAAAATTTGTTGTCGCCTAAAAGGTACTTGGGGTATTTGTAGAGATTGCATTGTAATTGAAGTAACCAGTTAATGAAAAGTCACTGACAAAATATTTTAAGCGGAGTTGCTGCTGGTGATGAAAATGCTGCTGGTTGGTATAAGAGAAGGCTGGGGTGAATACTGTACTGATGAGAAAGTCGAGCAGGGTAACCTTTTATCTTTGTCAATAAGAAGAGGCAGAGATTGCAGCTAGGACAGAGTTGGAGCTGTTTTGATCTTGTAGACATTATTTTAATATTTATTTGATGTGATTTGGTTGTCACTGGCTGGGCCCAGCATTTATTGCCCGTCCCTAGTTACTGTTGAGAAATTGGTGCTGAGCTGTCTTCTTGAACCGCTGCAGTCTACCTGCTGTGGGTTGACCCACAATGCCATTAGAATGGGGATTTCCAGGACAGTGAAGGAATTGCGATATATTCCCAAGTCAGGATGAGTTAGTACCTTGGAGGGGATCTTGAAGGTAGTTGTATTTCCATCTAGCTGCTGCCTTTGTCCTTCGAGATGGAAGTGGCCATGGGTTCCTTGAGCGTTGTTAGGGCTGCACTAATCCAGGCAAGTGGG
>NW_025172774.1:0-1850 GCF_004010195.1 Chiloscyllium plagiosum | reverse complement strand
TTTATCCTGGTCGGTCTAATACTGCCTTGAGTTAATGGCCAGTCTCTCTGTCTCATCCCCCGTGTTTCCTCTTTTGTTCATATCAATAGGTCATGGTGTAGAAGCAGAGAATGTTCTCTTCAACCACAGTGTAGTGAATGTCAGGAGACATTACACAGAGAGTTAGGGGAGCTAGATCACTGTAAGGGAGCAGTGGTGTCCCGCAGCGATCAGTTCTGCGACCTCTGCACTTTGTGATTTTTATGACTGACTCGATTGAGAAAGTGGAAGGGTGGGTTAGTAAGTTTACCACAGACACGAAGATTTATGAAGTGGTACATGGGTGTTTGGAGGGCTTTTGTAGGTTGCAGCGAGACATTGACATAATGCAGAGCTTGGCTAAGAAGTGGCAGAATGGAATTCAAACTGGAAAAGTGTGAAGTAATTCCCTTTGCAAGCTCAAATTTGAATGGAGAATATAGGGTGAGAGGCATGTTCTTGGCAGTGTGGGAAAACAGTGGAATTTTGGCGTCCATGTCCATAGATCCCTCAAAATTGCTATCTAAATTGATAGGGTTGTTACGAAGTGGAATGGTGTATTAGTGTTCATTAGAACGGAGATTGAATTTGTAGGTTGCTACAGATCTATCGAGCATCTATCTATGCTCGATAGATCTGTAGCATAACCTCATTGCAGAGTAAATTTACCAGAATGCTGCCTGGACTGGAGGGTAAGTCTTATGAAGAAAGGTTGAAGGAAATAGGGCTTTTCTCATTTGCGCGAAGAAGAATGAGAGGTGACTTTATAGATGTGTAAAAGATGAGGAGAGGCAAGGAGAGAGTGAGTAGCCAGAGACCTTTTCCCAAGGGCAGAAATGTCTATCATGAGGGTTCATAATTTTAAGGTAATTAAAGGAAGGTTTGGGGGAGATATCAGCGGTAGTTTCTTTTCACACAGAGAGTGGTGGGTGTGTGGAATGCACTGGCAGTGGTAGTAGTAGAGTCAAATACGTGAGGGAAACTTGGGAGTTTCTTGGATAGGCCCATGAAAGAAAGTGCACGTAAGAATGTCGGTGAGTCTGACCTTAGAGTAGAATAAACGGGTGGCACAACATCAAGAGTCGAGGGCCTGTACTGTTCAATGTTCTGGGTTCTATGGAAGTGTTTATGGAGGCTGGAGATGGATTTTGACCTATCAGAATGTTAAGAGCTATGACGATTTGGAATTCAAAGAGGAATTGAGAATAAGAGCAGATCGGCCACGATCTTAGTGAAGGGTAAGGCAGGCTTGGGGGTGAACAACATGCTCCTGTTTCTGTTATTGGAAAGTTAGTGGGTGTTATTTTCCTGGAAGATCTGTTATGGAATGCCGTGGTCAGGGAGACCAGAGAATTTTGTGAGCCATCTCTGGTTGAGGAATGGGGGCTGTATTAATAATGAATCTGGGTCTACAACATAACCAATAATTGACACACAAGTTGTAGAGAGGGGCAGCTCTGTAATAAGAGATGAGGGTTCCCTTTCATAATCATCCTGGGATTTCCAATTATATTTTCCAAATCTCCCCAAACTGTATGTGGCAGGATTGAGGGACTGAATGGTAGCCTCTGTTTCTGCGTACCAGTTTGTAGCAGTAAGTGGTCTCCAACTGCTCCTGTCTAGCAGGTTTGAGGGGTTGAATGGAACACAGAAACATGGGACTGAGGAGCAGGAGTGGGTCATGAGATACTTCGAGCTTTTTCCACCGGGCAATAAGATTGTGGTTATCAGGTTGTGTTGTCAACCCCACTTTACTGTCTGCGTCCCATTATCCGTGACTCACTTCTCTGTCAAACCTTTAACTAACTCAGCTTTGAATTCTTGTAGTCGGA
>NW_025172773.1:0-1850 GCF_004010195.1 Chiloscyllium plagiosum | reverse complement strand
CCAACCAGCAGAGATCACTGGGACACTGCAATCAATCCAGGCACCCAATAGAGATTACTGGGACGCTGCAGTCAGTATATCAGCCCGCAGAGATCACTGGGACACTGCAGTCAGTACAGGCATCCAGCAGAGATCACTGGGACACTGCAGTCAGTACAGCCACCCAGCAGAGTTCACTGGGACACTGCAGTCAGTACAGGCACCCAGCAGAGATCACTGGGACACTGCAGTCAGTACAGGCACCTTGCAGAGATCATTGGGACACTGCAGTCAGTACAGGCACCCAGCAGAGATCACTGGGACACTGCTGTAAGTACAGCCACCCAACAGAGATCACTGGGACACTGCAGTTAGAACATCAGCCAGCAGAGGTCATTGGGACACTGCAGTCTTTACAGGCACCCAACAGAGATCACTGGGACACTGCAGTCAGTACATCAGCCAGCAGAGATCACTGGGACACTGCAATCAGTACATCAGCCAGCAGAGATCACTGGGACACTGCAGTCAGTACAGGCACCCAGCAGAGATCACTGTGACACTGCAGTCAGTACAGACACCCAGCAGTGATCACTGGGACACTGTAGTTGGTACATCAGCCAGCTGAGATCACTGGGACACTGCTGTCAGTACAGCCACCCTGCAGAGATCACTGTGACACTGCAATAAGTACATCAACCAGCAGAGATCACTGGGACACTGCAGTCAGTCCAGGCACCCAATAGAGATTACTGGGACACTGCAGTCAGGACATCAGCCAGCAGGGATTACTGGGACACTGCAGTCAGTACAGGCACCCAGCAGAGATCACTGGGACACTGCAGTTGGTACATCAGCTAGCAGAGATCACTTGGGGCACTGCAGTACATCCGCCAGCAGAGATCACTGGCACACTGCAGTCAGTACAGGCACACAGCAGAGAACTCTGGGACACTGCTGTCAGTATAGCCAACCAGCAGAGATCACTGTGACACTGCAGTCAGTACAGACACCCAGCAGTGATGACTGGGACACTGTAGTTGGTACATCAGCCAGCAGAGATCACTGGGACACTGCAGACGGTACAGGCACCCAGCAGAGATCACTGGGACACTGCAGTCAGTACAGGTAGCCAGCAGAGATCATTGGGACACTGCAGTCTATATATCACCCAGCAGAGATCACTGGAACACTGCAGTCAGTACAGCCTGCCAACAGAGATCACTGGGACACTGCAGTCAGTACAGGCACCCAGCAGAGATCACTGGCACACTGTAGTCAGTACAGGCACACAGCAGAGAACGCTGGGACTCTGCAGTCAGTACATGCAGACAGCTGAGATCCCTGGGACACTATAGTCAGTACAGGCACCCAGCAGTGATCGCTGGGACACTGCTGTCAGTACAGCCACCCTGCAGAGATCACTGTGACACTGCAATCAGTACATCAACCAGCAGAGATCACTGGGACACTGCAGTCAGTCCAGGCACCCGATAGAGATTACTGGGACACTGCAGTCAGTACATCAGCCAGCAGAGATTACTGGGACACTGCAGTCAGTACAGGCACCCAGCAGAGATCACTGGGACTCTGCAGTTGGTACATCAGCTAGCAGAGATCACTTGGGGCACTGCAGTACATCCGCCAGCAGAGATCACTGGGACACTGCAGTCAGTACAGCCACCCAGCAGTGATCACTGGGACACTGCAGTTGGTACATCAGCTAGCAGAGATCACTGGGACACTGCAGTACATCAGCCAGCAGAGATCACTGGGACACTGCAGTCAGTACATCAGCCAGCAGAGATCACAGCGACACTGCAGACAGTACAGCCACACAGCAGTGATCACTGGGACACTGCAGTCAGTAC
>NW_025172772.1:0-1850 GCF_004010195.1 Chiloscyllium plagiosum | reverse complement strand
CCAGCAGAAGCTTTCTGCAGTAGTTTCCTGTAGTATTTTCCTGCACTGGTTTCCTGCAGCAGTTTCCTGCACCGGTTTCTTGCAGTGGTTTCCTGCAGCATTTTCCTGCAGCAGTTTCCTGCAGAAGTTTCCTGCACCGTATTCCTGCAATGGTTTCCAGCAGACGTTTTCTGCAGTAGTTTCCTGTAGCGTTTTCCTGCACTGGTTTCCTGCAGCAGTTTCCCTCACCGGTTTCCTGCAGCGTTTTCCTGCAGCAATTTCCTGCACCGGTTTCCTGAACCAGTTCCCTGCGCCGGTTCCCTGAAGCAGTTTCCTGCAGCAGGTGCCTGCAGCATTTTCCTGCAGTGATTTCCTGCAACAGTTTCCTGCAGTGGTTTCCTGCAGCAGTTCCCTGCACCGTTTTCCTGCAGCGGTGTCCTGCAGAGCTTTCCTGCAGTGGTTTCCTGCACCCGTTTCCTGCAGCTGTTGCCTGCTGCAGTTTCCTGCAGCAGTTTTCTGCAGCGGTTTCTTGCAGCGGCTTTCTGCAGCGGTTTCCTGCAGTAGTTTTCTGCACCGGTTTACTGAAGCAGTTTACTGCAGTAGTTTCCTGCACTGATTTCCTGCAGCCGTTGCCTGCAGCATTTTCCTACAGCGATTTCCTGCAGCTGTTTCCTGCAGCGGTTTCCTGCAGCGGTTTCCTGCAGTGGATTCCTGCACAGGTTTCCTGCAGCATTTTCCTGCACCGTTTTCCTGCAGCAGTTTTCTGCAGCGGTTTCCTGCAGCAGTTTCCTGCACTGGTTTCCTGCAGCGTTTACCTGCTGCGGTTTCATGCACTGGTTGACTGAAGTGTTTTCCTGCAGCAGTTTCCAGCAGCGGTTTCCTGCAGTGGATTTCTGCACCGGTTTCCTGCAGCAGGTTCCTGCACAGGTTTCCTGCAGCATTTTTCTGCAGCAGTTTCCTGCAGCAGTTTTCTACAGCAGTTTCCTGCAGCAGTTTCCTGCACTGGATTCCTGCAGCGTTTACCTGCAGCGGTTTCATGCACTGGTTGACTGAAGTGTTTTCCTGCAACAGTTGCCTGCAGCGTTTTCCTGCAGCAGTTTCCTGCACCGGATTCATGCAGTGTTTTCCTGCAGCGGTCTACTGCAGCGGTTTCCTGCATTGGTTTCCTGCAGCAGTTTCCTGCACCGTTTTCCTCCACCGGGTTTCTTAAGCGGTTTCCTGCAGCGGTTTCATGCACTGGTTGACTGAAGTGTTTTCCTGCAGCAGTTTCCTGCACCGGTTACCTGCAACTGTTTCCAGCAGCGATTGCCTAAAGCAGTTTCCTGCAGAAGTTTCCTGCACTGGATTCCTGCAACGGTTTCCAGCAGAAGTTTTCTGCCGTAGTTTCCTGTAGCGTTTTCCTGCACTGGTTTCCTGCAGCAGTTTCCCTCACCTGTTTCCTGCAGCATTTTCCTGCAGCAATTTCCTGCACCGGTTTCCTGAACCAGTTCCTTGCGCCGGTTCCCTGAAGCAGTTTCCTGCAGCAGGTGCCTGCAGTGATTTCCTGCAGCAGTTTCCTGCAGTGGTTTCCTGCAGCAGTTCCCTGCACCGGTTTCCTGCAGCGGTGTCCTGCAGAGTTTTCCTGCAGTGGTTTCCTGCACCCATTTCCTGTAGCAGTTGCCTGCAGCAGTTTCCGGCAGTAGTTTCCTGCAGCAGTTTTCTGCAGCGGTTTCCGGCAGCAGTTTTCTGCACCGGTTTACTGAAGCAGTTTACTGCAGCAGTTTCCTGCACTGATTTCCTGCAGCAGTTGCCTGCAGCATTTTCCTGCAGCGGTTTCCTGCAGCTGTTTCCAGCAGCAGTTTCCTGCAGCGGTTTCCTGCAGTGGATTTCGG
>NW_025172771.1:0-1850 GCF_004010195.1 Chiloscyllium plagiosum | reverse complement strand
CTGTGGAGAGATATCAGAGTTAACACTTCGGGATTTGTGATGCTTTCTCAGAACCTGTCGCAACTTGCCTTCCCAACTATTTTTGTGTCAACTGCAAATTTGGAAACAGCACATTTTCTTCCTTTCTCCAACTCATTCACATATACAGTATTGCATTCTTCATATGTATATCATATAAAGTATTCAGTATTGTTATATGTTGGAGCTGAGTGTGTCTGTACAAATATTGCTGTGTATAGGAGTTGATCATGTTTGCATGGAAATATTATTGTGCATTGTATCTGTTTGTGTTTATATCTAAACATTGTTTTGCTTTGGAGTTGTTCTAGTTTAAAAATAAATATCGTTAAGCATTAGAACTGCTCATTTGTAAATAAAAATATGGTTGTGTCTGGAAACGGTTGCTGGTCATATTTTCTTCCTATTTTCTATTTGAGTTGCTCTTGCTTTTATATTAATATTGTTGTATCTCAGTTATGTTCTTTTTTTATATAAATACCATGGTGTGTTGCGGCTGCACATCTGATTAACTTATCTGATTCTGTGCTGTGAACTTCGCCCAACAGTTCCTCCAAGATCAGTTATGAATTTCATTGTTTGTTAATTTTCCCAGATGCACACCGATGTCCAACGATACATGAATTCAAACAGCAAAGGCTGTAACTGTGCAGATTCTCTCTCTCTCTCCTGTAATGACCTGACCATGTGCTTCCATCGTCTTTCTTCTCCCTTTTAAACTGCTGTTGTTTTGACTTTTTTTTCCAAAGTTTCAAAACAATGCAACAGCACATGAATCCAATTGCTGCTCCTGGAATTCGAGGAAATCACCTCCAGCACCTAAAATACATCAAAAAAGGAGCAACTGTTACAGTCAGAAATTTTTCCGGTCCTCCATCTTGGATTACCCCGAATCCTCTTGGAAAATAAGGCAGGGCCGGTGACTGAGTGTCAGTGGGAGAACACATTTGGACCAGCGACCATAATTCTATTAGATTTAAAATAATGATGGAAAAGGATAGACCACATCTAAAAGTTGAAGTTCTAAATTGGAGAAAGGCCAATTTTGACAGTATTAGGCAAGAACCTTTGAAAGCTGATTGGAGGCAGATGTTCACAGGTAAAGGGTCGGCTGGAAAATGGGAAGCCTTCAGAAATGAGATAACGAGAATCCAGAGTCAGTATATTTCGGTCAGTGTGAAAGGAAAGGCTGGTAGTTATAGTGAATGCTGGATGACTAAAGAAATTGAGGGTTTGGTTAAGAAGAAGAAGGAAGCATATGTAAAGTATAGACAGGATAGATCGAGTGAACACTTAGAAGAGTATAAAGGAAGTAGGAGTATATTTAAGAGGGAAATCAGAAGGGCAAAAAGGGGAGATGAGATAGATTTGGAAAAAAGAATTAAGAAGTTTTTACAAATACATTAAGGACAAAATGGTAACGAGGTAGAAAATAGAGCCTCTCAAAGATCAGCAATGTGGCATTTGCGTGTAGCCACAGACAATGGGGAGATACTAAATGAGAATTTTGTGTCAGTATTTACTGTGGAAAAGGATATGGAAGATATCGACTGTAGGGAAATAGATGGTGACATCTTGCAAAATGTCCAGATTTCAGAGGAGGAAGTGCTGGATGTCTTGAAACGGGTAAAGGAGGATAAATCCCCAGGACCTGATCAGGTGTACCCGAGGACTCTGTGGGAAGCAAGAGAAGTGACTGCTGGGCCTCTTGCTGAGATATTTGTATCATCGATAGTCACAGGTGAGGTGTTGGATGACAGGAGGTTGGCTAACGTGGTGCCACTGTTTAAGAAGAGTGATAAGGACAAGCCAGGGAACTATAGACTAGTGAA
>NW_025172770.1:0-1850 GCF_004010195.1 Chiloscyllium plagiosum | reverse complement strand
AGGGATTGAAAATCAGACAGTGAAAGGAATTGATACTCAGCCAGGGGCAGGAATTGAATCTCAGTCAGTGACAGGCATTGAACCTCAGCCAGTGACAGGGATTGAACCTCAGTCAGTGACAGGGATTGACAATCCGTCAGTGACAAGGATTGACCTCAGACAGTGACAGGGATTGACCCTCAGACAGTGACAGAGAATGAATTTCAGTCAGTGACAGGGATTGAATCTCAGTCAGTGACAGGGATTGAATCTCAGTCAGTGACAGGGATTGAACCTTCGTAAGTGACAGGGGTGAAAATCAGTCAGTGACAAGGATTAACCATCAGGCAGTGACAGGGATTGACAATCAGTCAGTGAGAGGGTTTGAATCTCATTCAGTGACAGGAATTCAATCTCAGTCAGTGATAGGGGTTGAACCACAGTCAGTGACAGGAATTGAATCTCAGTCAGTGACAGGCATTGAATCTCAGTCAGTGACAGGGATTAAATCTCAGTCAGTGACAGGCATTGAATCTCAGTCAGAGACGGGGATTGAATCTCAGTCAGTGACAGGGATTGAACCTCAGTCAGTGACAGGGATGAAACCTCAGTCAGTATCAGGAATTGAATCTCAGTCAGTGACAGGAATTGAACCTCAGTCAGTGCTAGGGATTTAATCTCAGTCAGTGACAGGAATTCAAACTGTGCCAGTATCAGGAATTGAATCTCAGTCAGTGACAGGCATTGAATCTCAGTCAGTGACCGGGATGGAAATTTAGTCAGGGACAGGGATTGAATCTCATTCAGTAACAGGGATTGAATCTCTTTCAGTGAAAGGGATTGAATCTCAGTCAATGACAGGAATTGAATCTCAGTCAGTGACAGGGATTGAATCTCAGTCAGTGACAGTAATAGGATCTCAGTCAGTGACAGGAATTGAATCTCAGTCAGTGACAGGAAATGAATCTCAGTCAGTGACAGGAATAGGATCTCAGTCAGTGACAGGAATTGAATCTCAGTCAGTGACAGGCATTGAATCTCAGGCATTGACCCTCAGACAGTGACAGGGATTGACAATCAGTCAGTGACAGGGATTGAATCTCAGTCAGTGACAGGAATTGAAAATCAGTCAATGACATTGATTGAATCTCATTCAGTGACAGGAAATGAATCTCAGTCAGTGACAGGAATTGAATCTCAGTCAGTGACTGGCATTGAATCTCAGACAGTGACAGGTAGTGAATCTCACTCAGTGACAGGGATTGAATCTCAGTCAGTGACAGGAATTGAATCTCTGTAAGTGACAGGGATGAACCCTCACACACTCTCAGTGATTGACAATCAGTCAGTGACAGGGATTGAATCTCAGTCAGAGACCAGGCATTGAATCTCAGTCAGTGACAGGGATTGACCCTCAGTCAGTGACAGGGGTTGGCAATCAGACAGTGACAAGGATTGACCCTATGACAGTGACAGGGATTTACAATCACTCAGTGACAGGGATTGAATCTCAGTCAGTGACAGGAATTGAATCTCTGTAAGTGACAGGAATTGAATCTCAGTCAGTGACAGGGATTGAACCACAGTCAGCTACAGGGACTGAATCTCAGTCAGTGAGAGCAATTGAATCTCAGTCAGTGACAGAGATTGAACGTTAGTCAGTAACAGAGATTGAATCTCATTCAGTGTCAGGGATTGAATCTCAGTCAGTGACAGGGATTGACAATCAGTCAGTGAGAGGGGTTGAATCTCATTCATGAAACAGGGATTGAATCTCAGTCAGTGACAGGGATGAACCCTCACACAGTGTCAGGGTTTGACAATCAGTCAGTGACAGGTATTGAATCTCAGTCAATGACAGGGATTGAATC
>NW_025172769.1:0-1850 GCF_004010195.1 Chiloscyllium plagiosum | reverse complement strand
AATCACCGTCACTGTTTCACTTGGAATTCCCCATTCTGTGAATCATTTCCTTTCACTGTACTTTCATATTTGAAGTTTTTTACATTCCAGAGCCTGAACTAATTCAGCGAGAAACCACTGGTCACTTCGAGCCCGTCATCCGGAATGAGACAAGTTGAACGATGCCTTTCTTGCTGCCAAAACATCAGCGCAGCTCAAAACGAGCTCGTGTTTGCATCAGTCATTACTTGCTGCAGTATATCTGCTGAACAACATCAGATTATCACAGCGTTGCCTTCTTCACATTGAAACCAAGGCTGATAATATGAACCGACTTGGAAACTTGGAGAGAGAAACACTGCTGACGAAGACGATTATGACGTGAAGAGCAGGCACTAGAGTTTGTACAGGTCCCAAAGGCTACTGCAGTATCAATGGACATCTCTGCAAACGAGTCTGATTTTGCATTGCCCAGAAAGGCTTTCATTCCCAGTCAGGAGATGTAGATTTAATTCTCTTCTTGTGAATTATCCGAATGGAAACTAAATCCTGGCTGCACCCAGAACACACACACGGATCCTGCCAGAACAGTTCAGTGATCGATCAGCATCTGTCTGGAAGGACAATGGCAGCAAATACAAGCAAAAGCTATCACAGCAATTACCCCTCCAAGGTTCGCGCGTTTCCCAGTTGAAAATATTTCGCTGTTCCTTCAATGTCACTACGTCTAAACCCTTGCCTCATGGCATCATGCCTGTACCCCGCTACTGAGGACATCCAGGGTTATGCGGAGTAACTCAAAATCTCAATCTCTTGAGTAATTAGGGATTGACGGTGCATCCCATCACATTGAGCAATGACTTTATCCCAGTAATACGTTTCCTAAAGCTGCAGTTTCTAAGGGAACACTTGCAAGCTGTCGGGAATAAGTTGAGAAGTGGAACACGCACTTTCAATGGCGAACTTGGCGTAAGTTCGATAATGTTTATGAGAATGTTGCAAGGCATACAGTGTTTGGACTGTAGCGTAAAGCTGAATAGGATGTGAAAATTCTCCCTGGAGCTTGAGGGCTGAGGGATGGGATTACAGATGTTTATATCAATATGACGGAGACGGTAGAGTAAATGGTCAATGACTACTTCTTCCTAAGGCAGGCAAGTTCAAAAAAAGGGAACAATGTTTTAAGGGGAGAGTGGTAAAATTTAAAAAGGATCTGAAGGACATTTGCGTGTTTGGAATGAATTGTCAGATTTAGTGGTTGAGTCTGGTATACTTTCAACATTTCAAAGGCATATGGATCTGTATACAGACAGGAAAGTTGAAAAAGAACAAACGTGAAAATTTGGCAAATAGAGCGGTTGTTTACGGGCTCAGCCCCTCTGAGATGCTGCAGTGGCGATCACCACTTTGAATAGGCACTCATTACTTGGTCAGTGCGTTGGGCTGGTTTTCTGGAAGATGGTTAGATTAGATTCCCTACAGTGTAGAAACAGGCCCTACAGCGCAACTAGTCCGCACCGACCCTCCAAAGAATAACCCACCCAGACCAATTTCCCTCGAACTAATGCACCGATCATTATGGGCAAATGAGCATGTCAAATTCACCTGCCCTGCACATCTTTGGAGTGTGGGAAGAAACCCACGCAGACGCAGGGAGAATTAGCAAACTACGCACAGGAATCAAACGTGGAACACTGGTGCTGTGAGGCAGCAGTGCAAACCACTGAGCCACGGTGCCGCCCTAAAAGGGGATGGAGAACGCAGCTAACAACCCCGCAATCTCTCGCATGCAAAGTGAGTCCTCTCCCAAATGAGATAACTCCCACAGGCTGCTTCATTTAAAACCAGCAACGAATCATTTTTTTCTGGTC
>NW_025172768.1:0-1850 GCF_004010195.1 Chiloscyllium plagiosum | reverse complement strand
ATCGAAAGAATCCCCTGGAACCCCGAATAAATACCAAGGCACTCACTGGGACTCCTCGTGGAAATAGCGACATACTTTCCAAAACCACTCTGTAAATACAGTCCCCGGTGCCCCACTGGAAATACCGACACAGTCTCCGGAATCCGAGGGCACATCTTGATAGCCAGAGACTTATTCCCTGGGCAGAAATTGTTAACACGAGGGTCCACAGTTTTAAGCTGTTTGGCGGAAAGTATAGAGGGGATGTCCAAGGCGGGTTCTTTATGCAGAGTTGTGAGAGCATGGAATGCATTGCCAGCAGCAGTTGTAGAAGCGAGGTCATTCGGGATATTTAAGAGACTGCTGGACATGCATATGGTCACAGAAATGTGAGGGTTCGTACATTATGTTTACCTTACATGATGATCAATGGTCGGCACAACATCGTGGGTTGAAGGGCCTGTTCTGTGCTGTACTGTTCTAAGTTCTACATTCTATCTCCTGAAAGAACAAACACACTCCCCAGGGACAACACTTTAAATACCGACACTCTCCTTGGGACCATACTGTAATAACTGACACAATCCACGTGACCATCCTATAAATGTGGACATACTGCTGAGGACCTTCCTGAAAATACCAACACACTCATCGGAAACCTCCTTTTAATCATGGCACACAATCCAGGGCCCCTCTGTAAATACTGACATACTCCACAGATTCCCCTGTAAATACCGCACACTCAATCAGAACACTAGGTAAATACCAACATTAACCCCAGGACACTCCATGCAACACTGACACACTGCCCAGAACACCAGTGTAAATACACACACTGTCCCAGTGCAGATTCACTGTAAATAGTAACACACTCCCTGGGAACCACCGTACGTATAACCACAGTCAACTGGACCAGTCCCCCGTAAACTCTGACACACAATCTATTACTCCGCCATAAATACCCGGGGACCACTCGTGTAAATACGACACACTCCCCAGATTCTGCTTTCAGTACTGATGCACCACAGAGCGCCCCCCCCGTAAATATCGACGGTCTTCCTGTGAATAGCCCTTGTAAAAAGCGACCCACTCCACGGGACACCATTGTCAATACAGATTGTCTTCCAGGACCCCCCTGTAAATATCCACACTGTGCCCGGGACCCCCTTGTCAAAACCAACACACTTCACGGGACCCCTGTTAATGCTGACAGCCCCCAGGGGCACACCCCCTGGAAATACCGAAACATTCTCAGGAAACTCCCAGAAATGCTGCCATATTCCCCGGTATGCCCGGATAAAAACCAAAACGCTCGAAAGGATGCCGCTTGTAAATACCGACACTCTCCCAGTACATACAACTGTAAATATTGACAAACTCCTCGGGAACCCTTTAGTTAATAACAATACACTCCCCAGCGTGCATCTGTGAATACCATAACTCTCTCTAGGAACACGTAGGAGATAGTGAGGACTGCAGATACTGGAGATCAGAGCTGAAAAATGTGTTGCTGGAAGAGCGCAGCAGGTCAGGGAGCATCCAAAGAGCTTATGCCCGAAACATCGATTCTCCTGCTCCTTGGATGCTGCCTGACCTGCCGCACTTTCCCAGCAGCACATTTTTCAGCTCCTCTCTTCATGAACACCCCCTGTAAATAATGACACACATCCCAGGACCAACCTGTAAATACTGACACGCTACCCGGAAGCATTTTCACCACGGGTTGCATCTGTACAGGACATTGGTTTGGCCACTTTTGTTATATTGCCTTTCATTCTGGTCACCCTACTGTCGGAAAGATGTTGTCAAACTTGAAATGGTGCAGAAGAGACTTAAAAGAATATTGCAGGTGTTGGATGGTTAGAGTTAAA
>NW_025172767.1:0-1850 GCF_004010195.1 Chiloscyllium plagiosum | reverse complement strand
GAGCACTATCTGAAGTATTGAGGGAGAACTTTCTGAGATATTGAGGCCGAATTATCTGAGATATTGAGGGAGTACTTTCTGAGGTATTGAGGGAGCACTGTCTGAGGTACTGAGGGAGCACTTTCGGACGTACGGAGGGAAAACTATCTGAGGTACTGAGGAAGCACTTTCTGAGGTACTGAGGGAGAACTATCTAAGATATTGAGGGAGCACTTTCTGAGGTACTGAGGTAGCACTTTCTGAGGTATTGAGGGAGCACTTTCTGACGTACTGAGGGAGCAATTTCTGAGGTACTGCGGGAGCACTGTCTGAGGTATTGAGGGAGCACTGTCTGAGGTACTAAGGGAACACTGTTTGAGGTATTGGGGAGCACTGTCTGAGGTACTGAGGGGGAACTTTCTGAGGGATTGAAGGATCACTCTCTGAGGTACTGAAGGAGCACTTCCTTTTGTATTGAGGGAGCACTATCTGAGGAATGGAGGGAGCATTATCTGAGGTACTGAGGGCGAACTATGTGAGCTATTGTGGGGACGCTTTCTGAGGTATTGAGGGAACACTTTCAAAGGTATTGAGGGAACACTTTCAGATGTATTGAGGGAGCACTATCTGAGGAATGGAGGGAGCACTGTCTGAGGTACTGAGGGAGAACTTTCTGAGATATTGAGGGAGCACTTTCTGAGGTATTGAGGGAGCACTATCTGACGAATTGACGGAGCATTATCTGAGGTACTGAGGGCGAACTATGTGAGCTATTGGAGGGGCACTTTCTGAGGTATTGAGGGAGCACTTTCAGAGGTATTGAGGGAGCACTTTCAGAGGTATTGAGGGAGCACTACCTTAGGTATTCAGGGTGAACTATCTGAAATATTGAGGGAGCACTTTCTGAGGTACTGCCGGAGCACTTTTTGAAGTATTGAGGGAGCACTTTCAGAGGTATTGAGGGAGCACTATCTGAGGTAGTGAGGGAGAACTATCTGAAATATTGAGGGAGCACTTTCTGAGGTACTGAGGGAGCACTATCTCAGGTATTGAGAGAGCACTATCTGAGATTTTGAGGGAGAGCTATGAGATATTAAGGGAGCACTTTCTGAGTTACTGAGGGAGAAATATCTGAGGTATTGAGGGCGCACTTCCTGAGCTATTGTGGGAGTAATTTCAGATGCATTGAGGGAGCACTTTCTGAGGTACTGAGGGAGCACTGTCTGAGGTACTGAGGGAGAAATATCTGAGGAATTGAGGGAGCAATATCTGAGGTACTGAGGGCGCACTATGTGAGCTATTGGAGGGGCACCTCTGAGGTACTGAGGGACAACTATCTAATGTACTGAGGGAGCTCTTTCTGAGGTACTGAGGGAGCACTATCTGAGGTATTGGGGAGCACTGTTGAGGTACTAAGGGAGCACTTTCTGATGTATTGAGGGAGCACTTTCGGAGGGACTGAGGAAGCAGTTTCTGAGGTATTGATGGAGCACTTTCTGATTTACGAGTGTGCATTATCTGAGGTATTGAGGGAGAACTATCTAAGGTACTGAGGGAGCACTTTCTGAGGTACTGAGGGAGCACTTTCTGAGATATTGAGGGAGCACTTTCTGAGGTAATGAGGGAGCACTTTCTGAGGTATTGGAGAGCACTGTTGAGGTACTAAGGAAGCACTTTCTGAGGTATTGAGGGAGCACTTTCGGAGATACTGAGGAAGCAGTTTCTGAGGTATTGAGGGAGCACTGTCTGAGGTACTGAGTGTGCACTATCTGAGGTATTGAGGGAGCACTTGCAGTGGCATTGAGAGAGGACTTTCCGAGGTATTGAGGGAGCACTGCCTGCGGTACTGAGTGTGCACTATCTGAGGTACT
>NW_025172766.1:755-1850 GCF_004010195.1 Chiloscyllium plagiosum | reverse complement strand
CCATCCTGGTTCTGTAGTCACACAATCTCCTGTCAGTCCTCTTCACAACGGAGTCCCCTGTCATTACTGCTATCATTGGACAGGGTCTGACAAACAGACGGGGAGGAAATGCCTGCAGTTGGGTCTTTATTTGCAAAGTGGGAGTATTGTAAAGTGGTACCGTGAGGATCCATGGCCAGTGTGTTCCTTGAAGAGTGAATGGCAAAGGCAACAAGACCAGCAAATACTCATCAAGTGATATCGTGAGTTTGATAAAGAAAATACAGTGCAATAAACACAGGTGAAGCCCTTTACAAGTATAGAGAGGGGAAGGGGGTCCTTAGAAAAGAGGGTCAAACAATGGTCATGAAATATCCTTGGCAGATAGTGTTATGGAAAAGCCACAAGGTATTTTACCAGTACAGTTAGAGTCAGAGGATTGCTGGTGAAAGAGTGAGGCCTGTTAGACACCAAAGGGACGAGCTGTGCAGGGAGCCAGAGGAGGTAGATGAGGCCTTCAATGAATACTTCCCATCTATATTCACACAGGAGAAAGGCATTGTAGCTGGAGATTTCAGTTGGGATTGTGAGGTTGTGGAACATGTTAAGATCAATCAGGAGGAGGTATTAAAAGTTTTAACAGGCATAAAGGTTGAAGAATCCCCAGTGCTCAATGAGATGCATCCCAGGATGCTAAGGGAAGTAAGGGAGGAGATTGCTGGGGCCCTGGTGGATATATGTAATACTTTACTGGCCACAGGTGAAGTGCAAAATGACTGGAGGATAGCTAATATGGTTCAGTTGTTCAAGAAGGGCGCAGGGATAGGCCAGGTAATTACAGAGCAGATAGTCTGACAGCAGTGGGACGGACATTATTGGGAACAATTCTGAGGGACAGGATGTATCAACACTTGGAAAGACAGGGATCAACTTGGCTGCATCATTACGGATTTGGTAGAGGAAGATACCGCCTCAGGAATTCAGTTGAATGATTTGAAGTGGCCTCTCAAAATATTGAGGAGAGCAGTGCCAATGATGTGGGTTACATGGAGGTCAGTAAGGTCTTGGACACGGTCCACATGGAAGGCTGGTCCAAAAGGGAAGAGTCCATGGGAT
>NW_025172766.1:0-641 GCF_004010195.1 Chiloscyllium plagiosum | reverse complement strand
GAGGGTGTTGTTCACAGTCAGGAGGATGGTCTCACGTTCCAGTCTGAAATCGATCAGATGATAAACTGAGCAGAGTAAACTCAAATGTAGTTTACTGCTGATCAGTGTGAGGTCAACTCCTGTGAAAGGTATGATAAGCGAAGGATAGACAGAATGAACAGAAGTCCTTGTGGAGCATTGAGGAACACAGGGGGCCTGGTGTCCAAGTCCATAGATCCCTGAAGGTGTCAGCACAGATCGACCAGGTGGGGAAGGCACCTGAACTGGGAATGGGAGAGTGATCCATATCCTGATGGGGTGAGTTGCTGGAGCTGCTCGAGAAGATTAAAACTAGTCTGGCAGGGATATGGGGCCCTCAACAGTTAAGGCAGATGAACCCAGTGCACGGATAGGGTCCTGGAAATGAGATATAATAGGTATTGTAGAATTGCACAACAGATGGACTGGCAGCAGCTCATTGTTCCATGGAATAGGTGCTGTAGGAAGAATTGAACAGGTGGCAGAAGAGGAGCAGTGGTGATGGGTTTGATTGGGGGAAACATCACAGCAGTGTTTCGAGAGAATATTCACGCGGAATCACCCAGTTAAACAATATTAGTGGAACTGAGAAAAAAAAAGTTCATCATTTTGCTATGATTGTA
>NW_025172765.1:0-1850 GCF_004010195.1 Chiloscyllium plagiosum | reverse complement strand
TACAGGCAGATCACAGAGTTAAGTAGCATATATACGAAGGTCTGGGCCAGAATCGATGCAATTGTACAGTAATATTTCCAGAAATTAGAAGTTTATGCAGTAATTTGATAGATCTTTTCAAGAATTTAAGTGTAACTTCTAACATGGATTAAAAAAAACTTATTTCTGCTGGTTGTGATAACTAAGTCTCGGGAGCATGGTCTAAAGATTAGAAACAAATCTTTTAGGAGTAAAATCAGAAAGGATTTCTATATACAAGTGACTGACAGCTTGGAAATAGCTTCTAAAAACATCTAAAAATAATTAATCGTTAACTTTAAATCTGAGATTGATAGATTTTCTGCTGAATGATAGGGGCAAAAACACCAGTATGGAGCTATGTTTTAGGTCATCATGAGATCATTGAATGGTGAAGCAGGGTTGAGGAGTTTAATGACAGAATAATAGAATTATTACAACATAGAAGATCATTTGAGCCTTTAGTCTGCACCACCTGTCCGAATAACCTTCCACCTGATACCATTCCCCCACCTTCCATGTAATTCTGTACAATGTTCCTTTTCAGATAATAATTTAATGCCCTCTTAAATGCTTTGATTAAACCTGCCTTTGCCACACTCTAACACATTCCAGATCTTAACCACTTACTTTGTGAAAAAAAACTGTCTCCAGCTGCATTTTGTGAAATGTGAAAGGTGACATCACAAGAAAGTAAGTTAATTACTTATCTTTTAAAGCTCCAAAAATTAATTAATAATTGAAAGGCTTAACTAATTTAGTCAGGATTAGTAATAATTATCAGTAATAAATCTTATTAGGAATAGCTGCTTTATTAATTAATTTAAATAAATTAATTAAACACAGTACAGATGGCAGGACAGGAGATGTTTTGCATCTGTAGAATAGTGGGAACTTTTGACAGTACTTTGATCCAGGGAAAAACCAAATGCAGCAGGTATTTGTGGCTTGAGGAGTTTTAGGTCAGAGTTTATCAACTGCAGGCAGAGCTGCAGACACTCGGATGTATCAGGAAGGGTGTTACTACAGAGGACGCTCTATTCCAGGAAATGGTCACACACAAGTTAGGAACTTCCCGATTTGATCAGTGATCAGGGCAGTAAATTGTTATCGTGAGTGAGACAGGGAAGGGGAACCAAAAGATAGAATTGCAAGCGCCTTAGCCTTTGCAATTGTCCAGTAGGTTTGAGGTTCTTACAGCCTGTAGGGATGAAAATGGGGGCTGCAGAGTGGATGAAAAAACTGACCATGGAACAATGGTAAAGGAAGTCAATTTAGTGGGATGCAGTTAATACGAATGAAGTGGTAGTAGGGACAGCATAGTTGAGGGGGCTAGATACCTTTCTCTGCAGCTGATAGCAAGAGTCCAGACAGCTATGTTGCTTGCCTAATGCAGTTTTTGGGACATCTGCTCTGGGATGAGCAGATCTTGCAATAGGTGGGTATGATCCAACAGTCTTAGTCTAGCTATTTATCAACAATATAGGTAAAGCAGGTTGCTGATGAGACCACTACTGTGAACAGCTCTGGCCTCATTTGGAAAAAAAATATATGAATGCTTTAGAGATAGTCCATAGAAGGTTCACATGACTCAGTGCTGCAGTGAAGAAAGGTTGACCATGTAAGGCATATGTTCATCAACATTTAGAAGGATCAGAGCAAGATCAGAGCAAACAAATGGGATCGGTAGTGGAGGATGTTTCCTCTTGGAGGAACACTAAAATTGGGCAACATAGAGTAAGAGGTCTCCCATTCGAGGCAGACATGAAGATAATTATTTTTCCCTTGAAAGATCGTTGGAACGTGGAATTCTCTAGGAAACAGTGAGGTCT
>NW_025172764.1:0-1850 GCF_004010195.1 Chiloscyllium plagiosum | reverse complement strand
TGAAGGGAAGGGATTCTCCTTCCCTTCTGCTGCGGGGCCGCACAGGTGCAGTGAGGTGGCCCGCTGTCCACCTCGCCCCGCCCCTTTACCGTTCACCTTTCCCCGCCCCTTTAATGACGTCACAAGGCAGAAGTGGCCCTGTCAGTTTGAGTGACACTCCCTCCCTCTGGGCAACTCCTCAACCTGGGAGGACCGGAGGCGGGGAAGTCTGTTCCCTTGGTAGAACTGGAGTGAATTCAGGGAGGGAGCAGTCTCTGCAAACTCAGGTAGGTTTCTTAATTACCCCAGTGATGAGGGACGGAAGAATAGAGATTGGAAAGGGGGAGGGGTGGACATTTTTTCTGTTTTGATGTTTAAAATGCACCCGATTCCCACCAGTAACTGCAACAGGTACAAGTACATCACATGCAATATTCCTCATTGCAGCTTCAAGCCGGTTTTGTATCCTCTGTTCTTCCTCCACCTTGGCTCCAGCACATTCAGCTTCCTTCCCTCATTCCCATCCCCCCGCCCTGATGTCCAAGCTGACCCGCAAAAGTTCCTCCATTCTTTCTCCAGTGTCTTTTGTGGGTTTTGAAAACTTTCTCAATCCTTTAATTGAGTAGATGAGTTGGGAAGTTATGTTGTAGCTGCACGAGGTTCGGCCACTTTTGGAATGTTGTGTGCAGTTCTGGTCTCTCTGCTAGAGGAAGGATGTTGTGAAACCTGAAAGGATTCAGAAAAGATTGAAAAGAATGTCGTCAGGGTTTGAGCTGAACAGGGTTGGGCTGTTTTTCCTTCGAGCACCAAAGGCTGAAGGGTGACCCGACAGATTTCTATAAAATCATGAGGGGCATGGATAGGATAAATAGACAAGGTGTTTTCCCTGGGATGGGGGAGTCCAGAACTACAGGATAATATGTTTAGGGTGAGGGTGTGGGGAAGATTTAAAAGAGACCTTTGGGGCAATGCCTATGTTGAGGGTAGTGCATGTAAGGAATGAGCTGCCAGAGGAAGTGGTGGAGGCTGGTACAATCACAACATTTAAAAGGCATCTGGATGTGGAAATGAATAGGAAGGGTTCCTTTTTTTAATTGGCAGCTCTCAGAATGAACAGGATGTCTGTCACTCCTGTGTATTTTTAAAAAAATCTTTTTTCCTTTTAACCCCCACGATACCGCCTAACTGCGGTAGTGCTTATTTTTTCCCCAGAACCCATGTTGTGTGTGCGCAGGTGTGAGACACAGTGAGAGACACAAGGTGTATGAATCTTTATTCAATTTCCACCACCAGGAAGAAAGGAAACACCCGAGTGGCCAATGACAAATAGGAAGGGTTTACAGGGGTATGGGCCAAGTGTTGGTAAATGGGACCAGATTGATTTAGGATATCTGATCAGCATGGATGAGTTGGACCAAAGGGCCTGTTTCTGTGCTGTACATCTGGTAGACAGTGGTCCTCAAAATTCTGTTCCCATTAGGCTCTCCGTTAACTCTCTTGCAAATGGTCTTGGTGACAGTATGAGATTCTGAAAAGAAACAGGACCCATAAATGCGCAAGGGAAGGATTCCGTACATGGAGATGGGTATAGTTACTTATGCCGCATAAGGCCTGCTGTATCCCAGCCAGTGGAATGCAAGCTGTTTGTCTATACGGGCAGGAGGTATATGGCCCCTTTGTCTCGCAGGAGTGGGAAAGACAAGTCTCAAATAGGCAGGAGATGTTATGTGGAACATACACACCCATAGCTGGTTCCATTAAAGCAATTCTCATACGACCCTGCAGTAGAGTTAAAAGACATCAGCAAACAGGTGGCAGGAGGGCTCATACAGTATTGCAAAACTTATCCTTAAGCATTTTGACTAAAATGT
>NW_025172763.1:0-1850 GCF_004010195.1 Chiloscyllium plagiosum | reverse complement strand
GTCAGGCTGCGATCCTGTGTCAATGTGAAGACTCGGACCTGTGACAGGCTACTCTCCTGTTTCAGTGTGAAGACTCGGACCTGTGTCAGGCTGCTGTCCTGTGTCAGTGTGAAGACTGGGGATCTTTGTCAGGCTGCTGTCCTGGACAACTTGAAGAATGGTATTAGTGACAGGTTGCTGTCCTGTCGCAGTGTGATACTGGCATCAGTGTCAGGCTGCTGTCCTGTGTCAGTGTGAGACGGCGATCAGTGACAGGCTGCTGTCCTCTGAAAGTGTGAAGACTGGGGTTCTTTGTCAGGCTGCTGTCCTGTGTCAGTGTGAAGACTGGGGATCTTTGTCAGGCTGCTGTCCTGGACAACTTGAAGAATGGTATTAGTGACAGGTTGCTGTCCTGTCGCAGTGTGATACTGGCATCAGTGTCAGACTGCTGTCCTGTGTCAGTGTGAGAAGGCGATCAGTGACAGGCTGCTGTCCTCTGAAAGTGTGAAGACTGGGGTTCTTTGTCAGGCTGCTGTCCTGTGTCAGTGTGAAGACTGGGGATCTTTGTCAGGCTGCTGTCCTGTGTCAGTGTGAAATTGGGATCAGTGACAGACTGCTCTCCTGTGTCAGTGTGGAGACTGGATCAGTGACAGGCTGCTGTCCTGTGTCAGTGTGAAGACTGGGAACACTGACAGGCTGCTGTCCTGTGACAGTGTGAGACGGCGATCAGTGACAGGCTGCTGTCCTGTGTCAGTGTGAAGACTGGGATCAGTGACAGGCTGCTGTCCTGTACCAGTGTGATTCAAGGATCAATGACAGGCTGCTGTCCTTTGTCAGTGTGAATACTGGAATCAGTATCAGGCAACGATCATGTGTCTGTGTTAAACTGTGATCAGTGACAGCCTGCTGTCCTTGAACAATTTGAAGAATGGTATCAGTGACAGTCTGCTCTCCTGTACCAGTGTGAGACTGGGATCTGTAACAGGCTGCTATCCTTTATCAGTGTGAATACTGGAATCAGTATCAGGCAACGATCAGTTGTCAGTGTTAACCTGGGATTAGTGTCAGGCTGCTTTCCTGTGTCATTGTGAGACGCCGATCAGTGTCATGCTACTGTCCTGTGTCAGTGTGAAACTGGGATCAGTGACAGGCTGCTGTCCTGTAGCAGTGTGAAGACTGGGATCTTTGTCAGGCTACTTTCCTGTGTCAGTGTGAAGTCTGGGACCAATGTCAGACTGCTGACCTTTGTCAGAGTGAAGACTGAGATCAGTGTCAGGCTGCTGACCCTTGTCAGAGTGAAGAGTGGGATCAATGTCAGGCTGCTGTCCTGTGTCAGTATGAGATGGCGATCAGTGACAGGCTGCTGTCCTTTGTCAGCGTGAAGACTGGGATCTGTGTCAGGCTGCTGTGCTGTGTCAGTGTCAATACTGGGATCAGTGACAAGCTGCTGTACTGTGTCAGTATGAGACGGCGATCAGTGACAGGCTGCTGTCCTGTACCAGTGTGATAATGGGATCAATGACAGGCTGCTGTCCTGTGTCAGTGTGAATACTGGAATCAGTATCAGGCTGCTGTCCTGTGTCAGTGTGAAACAGCGATCAGTGACAGTCTGCTGCCCTGTGTCAGTGTAAAGACTGGGATCAGTGACAGGCTGCTGTCTTGTGTCAATGTGAAGACTGGGATCAGTGTCAGGCTACTCCCCTATGTCAGTGTTAAGACTGGCGTCAGTGACAGGCTGCTGTCCTGTACCAGTGTGATACTAGGATCAATGACAGGCTGCTGTCCTTTGTCAGTGTGAATACTGGAATCAGTATCAGGCAACGATAATGTGTCTGTGTTAATCTGGGATCAGTGTCAGGCTGCTGTCCTGT
>NW_025172762.1:0-1850 GCF_004010195.1 Chiloscyllium plagiosum | reverse complement strand
GGAGTAAACTCCCGGACTGTTCTCAATGAGACACTCATAACTCCAGGACTGTTCTCAGTCAGACACTACTAAACAACTGGACTATTTTCAATAAGACAGTAATAAATTCGCAGACTGTTCTCAACGAGACAGTACTAAACTCCCAGACGGTTCTCAATGAGACAGTACTAATCTCATGGGCTGTTCTCAATGAGACAGTACTAAACTCGCAGACTGTTCTCAATGAGACAGTACTAATCTCATGGACTGTTCTCAATGAGACAGTACAAAACTCCCGGACTGTTCTCAACAAGACAGTACTAAACTCCCGGACAGTTCTCAACGAGACAGTAGTAAACTCCAGGACTGTTCTCATTGAGATAGTACGAAACTCCTGGACTGTTCCCAATGAGACAGTACTAAACTCCAGAACGGGTCTGAATGAGGCAGTACCAAACTCCAGGACTGTTCTCAGTTAGACAATACTAAACTCCCAGGACTGTTCTTAATGAGACAGTACTAAACTCTCGGACTGTTCCCAATTAGACAGGACTAAACTCCCGGATTTTTCTCAATCGGGAAATACTAAACTCCAGGATTGTTCTCAATAAGACAGTACTAAACACCAGGACTGTTCTCAGTGAGACAGAATTACAATCTAGGACTATTATCAATGAGGCAGTACTAAACTCCAGGACTGTTCTCAATAAGACAGTACTAAACACCAGGACTGTTCTCAGTGAGACAGAATTACAATCTAGGACTGTTATCAATGAGGCAGTACTAAACTCCCGGACTGTTCTCAATGAGACATTACTAAACTCCAGGACTGTTCTCAATGAGACAGTACTAAATTCCCGGACTGCTCCCAATGAGACAGTACTAATCTCCCGGACTGCTCTCAATGAGACAGTACTAAACTCCCCGACTGTTCCCAATTAGACAGGACTAAACTCCATGACAGCTCTCAACGAGAGAGGATTAAACTCCTGGACTATTCTCAACGATACAGTACTAAAATCCAGAACTGTCCTCAATGAGACAGTACTAAACTCCCGGACTGTTCCCAATGAGACAGTACTAAACACCCGGACTCTTCCCAATGAGACAGTACTAAACTCCAGAACGGGTCTGAATGAGGCAGTACCAAACTCCAGGACTGTTCTCAGTTAGAAATACTAAACTCCCAGGACTGTTCTCAATGAGACAATACTAAACTCCCGGACTGTTCTCAATCAGGCAATACTAAACCCTCGGAATTTTCTCAATGAGGCAATATAAACTCCCGGATTGTTCTCAATGTAACAGTACTAAACTCCAAAACAATTCTCAATGAGGCAGTATAAACTCCCGGACTGTTCTCAATGAGACAGTACTAAACTCCCGAACTGTTCTCAATGAGACAGTACTAAACTCCCGGACTGTTCTCAATGAGACAGTACTAAACACACAGGATTGTTCCCAATGAGACAGTACTAAACTCCCGGAATGTTCTCAATGTGACAGGAGTAAACTCCCGGACTGTCCTCAATGAGACATTCATAACTCCAGGACTGTTCTCAGTCAGACACTACTAAACAACTGGACTATTTTCAATAAGACAGTAATAAACTCCAGGACTGTTCTCAACGAGACAGTACTAAACTCCCAGATGGTTCTCAATGAGACAGTACTAAACTCCAGAACGGGTCTGAATGAGACAGTACTAAACTCCCGGACTGTTCTCAATGAGACAGGACTAAACTCCAGGACTGTTCTCAATGTGACAGTACTAAATTCCCGCACTGTTCCCAATGAGACAGTACTAAACTCCCGGACTGTTCTCAATGAGACAGGACTAAACTCCCGGATTGTTCTCAATGTAACAGTAC
>NW_025172761.1:0-1850 GCF_004010195.1 Chiloscyllium plagiosum | reverse complement strand
GTTGTAATCTGAGGTAACCCTCTTCAATGTCCATTACACCTCTAATTTTGGTGTCATCTGCAAACTTACTAACTGTACCTCTTATGTTCACAAATCATATATACCGTAACGTGATATTTTATTTTTCCAGGATATGTATAATTGTTAACAGCAACAGAACAGATTTGGTTTGATTTGGTGCCATTTATTGTTGTCACATGTACCTGAGTACAGTGAAACGTTTTGTTTTGCCTGCAGTACAGAAAGATCATACCGTATGAATATCATGGGGTGTTATGGCTGCAGAGATGGTGCATCAACATTAGACTTGCAAGCTCCACTACAGAAGACTGATAACAATTCAGAAATCTGTAATAAACGTAGAGAAAGCATGTAGCTGAGATTAATTTTATCAGTAACAGGGAGGAGGCCATTCAGCACCTTGAGCCTGCTACCCCCATTCAACATGAACTCAGTCTCCCCGTTCCTGCGTCCTCCCTCCCCCTACCCTTTCATCCCTTTAGCCCGAAGAACTGTATCAGAACCCTTCTCGAAAGAATTCAAGAGAGTGAGAGGTGGTCTCATTGAAACGTACAGGGGTCTTAAGGATTAACGCTGAGCAGATGTTTCCCCTCGTGGGAGGGGTCTACGACCAGAGGGCACAGGCTCTCTGGGTGTTTCTCCTGATCTCAATGCTACCCCGTCCCTTTCAACTGGGACTCCCCGGGTCCTTGACCACCCCCACCGCTGGGAACATCGATCCCTACGGTGACCTGGTCCGAATCCAGTAATTTTTAGCAAAATAGCGACACAAACTATAAGGGGCACACATTGAAAGTCGAATATGTCCGATTAGGTTGGGAACGTGCTGCCTGGAGATCTGGTGGAGCTTTACCGGCGTGGACAGGTTGGACTAAAGGGTTCGTTTCCGTGCTGTACATCTCCATGACTACAACGTTCAAGAGGGAACTGGGTGGAGATAGCTTTACAAGACTTGAAGGGCTTGGAGGCGGGAGTGGGGAAGGCAGTCTCTTCGACACAAAGGCGACGATGCTCATTGGCAGCGACGGGCCGAACGGCCTGCTGTGTATCGAGGGAATCGCGTGACCTGGGCCGGGGAAGCTGGGAGTGTTCCCCGTCCTGAGGGAGGAGAGACAAAGCTGAGAGCCTGGGTCTGAGCTGACAGAGAGTAACATCTAATGGAGGGAAAGCTGTAACAGTGGGCCTGTGGGGTGGGCCGCACAACTCTAGCATCCCAGGGCAGCAATGAATCAGGAAGGGCCGTGGAAATTTGGCCCTTATTTCGAGGTGGGGTTGGCGTAGAAGACTGGGGTAGTCTTACTGCAGTTGTACAAGGTGCAGGGGAGACCACAAGTGGAGCGCTGTGGGTAGTTTTGGTTCCCGATTTAAGAAAGAAATTTTTTTTGGCGGGCGGCAGTTCGGGAAAGATTCACTCGGATAACTCCTGGTGTGGAGGGGTTGTCTTGTGAACAAAAGCGAAACAGGTTGGGACTCAAATCCCACTGGAGTTGAGAGGAGAGTGAGAGGTGGTCTCATTGAAACGTGCAGGAGTCTTAAGGGTCAACGCTGAGCAGCTGTTTCCCCTCGTGGGAGGGTCTACGACCAGAGGGCACAGGCTCAGAATAAATTGGAGACTGGGATGAGGAGGGATTTCTTCCCTCGGAGCGCGGACAGTGTTTGGAACACGGGGAGTCAATGTGCCATATTTAAGGTGGATTTCAATGGATTCTCAGTCAGTGGAGTGGAGGTGGGGATTAACCATGGAAGGGCTGAGCTGATTCAAGGGGCCGAACGGCCTCCTCCAGTTCCGACCTCACGTGGTCGTAAACCGTGCACATGAGGAGAGGGAT
>NW_025172760.1:0-1850 GCF_004010195.1 Chiloscyllium plagiosum | reverse complement strand
TGATACGCATACACACACATACAGAGCGAGGGACACACACTGCAAGAGGGGCACACACGCTCACAGCAAGAGGGACACACACAGCGAGGTTGAGACACGGTGACACAGCGAGGGTGGGACATGTGCTCAGAAAGCGAGAGGACACACACACACACACAGCGAGGGGACACACACACAAAGTGAGGGAGGGAGACATGCAGACATACGCGCGCACACACATACACACACACAAACACAGAACAATGGAGGGACACGTGCACACACAGTGATGTGTCTCCTCGGACGTGTAATCGTCCAGCTCTCACTCCAGTCTGCTCCCTCACAGGGTCACCTTCTCTGTGACTCCCAGGTACAACTCGGCCTCGATCCTCAGTGCAGATTTATATTCTCCCAGGTGAGAGTCAGCCTCAAGCTCCCCAAGTTGCTCCCTCACACGGTCACTCCCTCTGTGACTCGGTGCTGATTTCGAGCCTCCCGGTCTGCTTTCTATCCAAATCCAAGTCCCAGTCGGCCTTGACCCTCGCTGCTAATGTATATTCTCCCGCTTTGTGCTGCACTCGCTCAGGGTCTCTCCCCTTGTGACTCCCAGGTAATGGTCGGCATCAAGCCTCAGCTGAGATTTATAACATCCCATTCCGCACTGCTCTCTTACAGGATCGCCGCTGTGCCTGAGGACAGTGGGAAAGAGGAGGATTAGACAGAGCAGAGGCTGTTACAATAATTGAGCGAGCTGTAGGGGATGAAACAGGTTATCTGGGGAGCTAGGCAGACCTGCAGTAACTAAAGAACGTTACTGGAAGATACAGTGAGAGTTGCAGACACTGAAGAAGGCAAAGGAAATAGAGAGATGGTGGCTTGTTCATGACGGAGCTTTGTAGAGTCTAAAGGTTTCAAGGTTTGTGAGAAGATTTGTCGCACGGGTGCTCATTGTTGTGGTTCTGTTAGCCGAGTTGGGAATTTGTGTTGCAGATGTTTCGTCCCCTGTCTAGGTGACATCCTCAGTGCTTGGGAGCCTCCTGTGAAGCGCTTCTGTGATGTTTCCTCCGACATTTATAGTGATTTGTATCTGCAGCTTCCGGTTGTCAGTCCCAGCTGTCTGCTGCAGTGGCCGGTATATTGGGTCCAGGTCGATGTGTTTATTGATTAAACCTGTGGATGAGTGCCATGCCTCCAGGAATTCCCTGGCTGTTCTCTGTTCGGCTTGTCCTGTCATCTGCGTGTGCGCCTACTCAGGATAGCTGGTCGTGTCCTTTCGTGGCTAGTTGGTGTTCATGGATGCGGATCGTTAGCTGTCTTCCTGTTTGTCCTATGTAGTGTTTTGTGCAGTCTTTGCATGGGATTTTGTACACTACATTGGTTTTGCTCATGCTGGGTATCGGGTCCTTCGTCCTGATGAGTTGTTGTCTGAGAGTGGCTGTTGGTTTGTGTGCTCTTATGAGTCCTAGTGGTCGCAGTAGTCTGGCCGTCAGTTCAGAAATGTTTTTGATGTATGGCAACGTGGCTAGTCTTTTGAGTCGTGGCATGTCCTCATTCCGTTGTCTTTCCCTGAGGCATCTGTGGATGAAATTGCGTGGAGTTTGACCCCACCCCGCAGCTCACTAATAGGATAAACAACACACTGAGAAACCTGCAAAAAAAAACGGACAGATAACCAGGTCTGAACTACAGAGAATGAAACCTGAAAGCAACAACACCGCCAGATTCTATGGACTACCTAAAGTACACAAACCAGACATCCCACTCAGACCCATAGTATCACTACCTGGGACACCATCACACAAACTGCTAAAGAACTACAGCAGAAACTGAAACACCTAATCAGCGGATCCAGACACTCTGTACAGTCAACA
>NW_025172759.1:0-1850 GCF_004010195.1 Chiloscyllium plagiosum | reverse complement strand
CAGTCAGTGACAGGGAGTGATTCCTCAGTCAGTGACAAGGATTAAATCTCAGTCAGTGACTGGGATTGAACCGCAGTCAGTTACAGGGAATGAATCGCTGTCACTAACAGGGATTGAATCTTAGTCAGTGACAGGGATTGACACTCAATCATAACAGGGATTGAATCTCATTCAGTGAGAGGGATTCAAACTTCGTCAGTGACAGGGATTGAACCTCAGTCAGTGACAGGAATTGACTCTAAGCCAGTGACAAGAATTGAATCTCAGTCAGTGACAGGGTGTGACCCTCAGTCAGTGACAGGAATTGAATGTCAGTCAGTGACAGGGAGTGAGCCTCAGTCAGGAACAGGAAGTGAGTCTCAGTCAGTGACAGGGATTGAACCGCAGTCAGTGACAGGGATTGAACCGCAGTCAGTGACAGGGATTGAATCTTAGTCAGTGACAGGGATTGACCCTCAATCAGTAACAGGGATTGAATCTCATTCAGTGACAGGGATTCAAACTCAGTCAGTGACAGGGATTGAACCCCAGTCTGTGACAGGAATTGAATCACAGTAAGTGACAGGAATTGAATCTCAGTCAGTGACAGGGATTGAAACTCATCTGTGACTAGAATTGAATCACAGTCAGTGACAGGGATTGAATCTCAGTCTGTGACAGGGATTGAACCTCAGTCAGTGACAGGTTTGAATCTCAGTCAGCTCCAGGGTTTGAATCTCAGTCAGTGACAGGGACTGAATATCAGTCAGAGACTGGGATTGAATCTCAGTCAGAGACAGGGATTGAATCTCAGTCAGAGACAGGGATTGAATCTCAGTCAGTGACAGGGATTGAATTTCAGTCAGTGACAGGGATTGAACCTCACTCAGTGAGAGGGATTGAGCCTCATTCAGTGACTCGAATTGAACCTCAGTCAGTGACAGGACTGAATCTCAATCAGTGACAGGGATTGAATCTCAATCAGTGAAAGGGATTGAATCTCAGTCAGTGACCGGGATTGAATCTCATTCAGTGACAGGGATTGAGATAGAACCAGTGACAGGGGTTGAATCTTAGTCAGTGACAGGGATTGAACCTCAGTCAGTGACATGGTTGGAATCTAAGTAAGTGACAGGGATTGAGATAGAACCAGTGACAGGGATTCAATCTCAGTCAGTGACAGGAATTGAATCACAGTCTGTGACTGGGCCTGAACCTCAGTCAGTGACAGGGATTGAACCTGAGTCAGTGACAGGAATTGAATCTCAATCAGTGACAGGGATTGAATCTCGATCAGTGACAGGGATTGTATCTCAATCAGTGGCAGGGATTGAACGTCAGTCAGTGAGAGGGATTGAGCCTCAGTCAGTCATAGGATTTGACCCTGCGACAGTGACAGGGATTGACATTCAGTCAGTGACAGGGATTGAATCTCAGTCATTGACAGGGATTGACCCTCAGTCAGTGACAGGGATTAAAACTCAGTCTCTGACAGGAATTGAATCTTAGACAGTGACAGGGAATGAACCTCTGTCAGTGACAAATATTGTACCTCAGTCAGTGACAGGGATTCAATCTCAGTCTGTGACAGTGATTGAACCTCAGTCTGTGACAGGGATTGAATCTCAGTCAGTGACAGGGATTGAATCATAGTCAGTGACAGAGACTGAACCCCAGTGAATGACTGGGATTGAGCCTCAGTCAGTGACAGGGATTCACCCTCAGTCAGTGACAGGGATTAAATCTCAGTCTGTGACAGGGATTGAACCTCAGTCAGTGGCAGGGACTGAGCCTAGTCACTGACAGGGATTGAACCTCAGTCTGTGACTTGGACTGAACCTCAGTCAGTGACAGGGATTGAACCTCAATCA
>NW_025172758.1:0-1850 GCF_004010195.1 Chiloscyllium plagiosum | reverse complement strand
GTTATATAGATAGGGAGAGGTGTCAGGGTTAGGGCAGGTTATATATATAGGGAGAGGAGTCATGGTTAGGATAGGTTTTATAGATAGGAAGAGGTGACAGGGTTAGGACAGTTTATGTAGATAGGGAGAGGAGTCAGGGTTAGGACAGGTTCTATAGATAAGGAGAGGTGTCAGGGTTAGGACAGGTTATATAGATTGAAAGAGGAGTCAGGGTTAGGGCAGGTTATATAAAGAGGGAAAGGTGTTAGGGTTAGGACAGTTTATATAGATAGGGAGAGGAGTCAGGGTTAGGACAAGTTCTATAGATAGGAAGAGGTGTCAGGGTTAGGACAGGTTATATAGATAGGGAGAGGTGTCAGGGTTAGGACAGGTCATATAGATCGAAAGAGGATTCAGGGTTAGGACAGGTTATATAGATTGGGAGAGGAGTCAGGGTTAGTACAGGTTTTACATATTGGGTGAGGTGTCAGTGTTAGTACAGGTTATATAGATAGGGAGAGGTGTCAAGCTTACGACAGGTTATATAGACAGGGAGAGGTGTCAGGACTAGGACAGGTTATATAGTGAGGGAGACGTGTCAGGGTTAGGACAGGTTACATAGATAGGGAGAGGTGTCATGGTTAGGACAGTTTATATAGATAGGGAGAGTCGTCAGGGTTAAGACAGGTTATATAGTTAGGGAGGTGTGAGGGTGAGGAAAAGTTATATAGATAAGGAGAGGTGCCAGGGCTAGGACAGGTTATATAGATCGAAAGAGGAGTCAGGGTTAGGGCAGGTTATATAAATCGGGTGAGGTTTCAGGGTTAGGACAGGATATATAGATAGGGGGAGGTGTCAGGGCTAGGACAGGTTATATCGAAAGGGAGAGTGTCAGGGCTAATGGAGGTTATATAGATAGGGAGAGTGTCAGGGATAATGGAGGTTATATAGATAAGCAGAGTGTCATGGCTAGTGGAGTTATTATAAATAGGGGGAGTGACAGGGCTGATGGAGGTTGTATAGATGGGGAGAGTGTCAGGGCTAATAGAGGTTATATAGATAGGGAGGTGTCAGATCTAATGGAGGTTATATAGATAGGGAGAACGTAAGGGCTAATGGTGGTTATATAGATAGGGAGAGTGTCAGAGCTAATGGTGGTTATATAGATAAAGAGAGTGCCAGGGCTAATGGATGTTAGATAGATGGGGAGAGTGTAAGGGCTAATAGAGGTTATATAGCTAGGGAGAGTGTCAGGGCTAATGGAGGTTATATAGATAGGGAGAGTACCAGTGCAAATGGAGGTTATATAGATAGGGATTGGGGTCAGATTTCTGACAGTTTATATAAATACGGAGAAGTGTCAGCATTATGACAGTTATACAGGTAAGGTAAGTGTCAAGGTTACTAGAGGTTAGATGGATAAGGAGAGGCATCAGGGTTAGGGCAGTTTACATCGATGGGGAGATGTGTCAGGGTTAGCGCAGCGTACATAGATGGGGAGATGTGCCAGGATTAGGGCAGTGTACGTAGTTGGGGAGATGTGTCAGGGTTAGGACAGGTTATCTAGACAGGTGTAAGTGTAAGTGTTAGGAGAGTTTATGTAGATAGGGAGTTTTGTTTGGGTTAGGAGAGGTTAAGTAAATAGAGAGACATATCTCTAGATCAATAAGGAGAACTGTCAGGGGTACGAGAAGCTATTTTGATAGGGAGAGGTGTCTGGGCTAGGTTACATAGATCGGGAATAGTGTCAGGATCAGAAGAGATTATACAGATGGAGAGTGTTGTATCCGTTGCTCCCGATGCTGTCTTCTCAACACTGGGGAGACTGGACGCCTCCTAGCAGAGAGGTAAAAACAATGACTGCAGATGCT
>NW_025172757.1:0-1849 GCF_004010195.1 Chiloscyllium plagiosum | reverse complement strand
CAGTTTGGATTAGAAACTGAAGAAAAGTAAGAACGAGTGGTTGTTGAGGGAAAATATTCAGCCTGGAATCTGGTTACTAGTGGTGTGCCACAAAGATCTGTTTTGGGACCACGGCTGTTTGCCACGTTTATAAATGACTTGGACGCAGGCAGATGTGAAAGTTTGCAGATGGCACTAAATTTGGTGGAGTGGTGAACAGTGTTGAAGAATGTTGCAGGTTGCAGAGAGTCTTGGATAAACTGGAGAGTTGGGCTGAGAGGGGGCAAATGGAGTTCAATGCAGATAAATGTGAGGCCATTCACTTTCAGAAGAATACTATGAAGACGAAATACTGGGTCAATGGAAAGATACTTGGTAGTGTGGATGTGCAGAGGTATCTTGGAGTCCATGTGCATAGATCACCGAAAGTTGCCACAGTTTGATAGTGCTGATAAGAAGGTATACATTCTGTTAGGTTTTATTGGTAGAGGGATTGAGTTCTGGAGCCGTGATGTCATGCTGCAACTGTTCAAAACGCTAGTGTGGCCTCACTTGAAATACTGTGTGCAGTTCTGGTCGGCCCAATTCAAGAAGGATGTGAAAGCATTGGAAAAGGTGCAAAAGAGATTAACTAGGATGTTGCCTGGTCTGGGGGGAAGATTTTATGAGGAAAGGCTGACAGACTTGGATCTGTTCTCAATTGAGAGAAGAAGGCTAAGACGGGATTTAACAGAGACACACACGATGATAAGAAAATCAGATAGGGTGGTCAGTGAGAGTCATTTTCCTCGAATGATGACGCGGCTTGTATGAGGGAATATAGCTGCAAATTGAGTGGTGATAGATTTAAGACAGATGTCAGAGGCAGGTTCTTTACTCAGAGAGCGTTAAGGGCGTGGAATGCTCTGCCTCATGAGGGGGTTTTAAACATGGAAGGGTTTAGAGGGATAATGACTTAATGTTGGCAAATGGGGCAATATCAGAAGTGGATGACTAGTCGGTGCAGATGATTTGGACCAAAGGGTCAGTATCCGTGCAGCGTGATTCCATAATTTTTCTAGGCCTTCTTTCCAGGAATGCATAAAGTGAAAAGCCTTTGAAAAACTTCCAAAGCAAATGTGTTATTCTATCTGTTTATAGAATCCCTATAGTGTGAACCAGGCCCTTCGGCTCAACAAATCCACACCAATCATCCAAAGAGAATCCAAACTAGACCCATTCCCCCATCTTACATTCACCGCTGACTAATGCAACGAACCTACTGAACACTATGGGCAATTTAGCGTAGTCAATTCACCTAACCTGCATATCTTTGCACTGCGGGAGGAAACTGGAGCACCCAGAGGAAACCCACGCAGATATTGGACAGCCTCCCAAAGCTGGAATTGAACCCAATTCCTTGGTGCTGTGAGGCAGCAGTGCTAACCAGTGAGCCACCATGCCGCCATTCCCATTTCGGGAATCATAACTACACCCAATGCATCCGACACGTTTCCAGTAATGCCATGTACAGATGCAGTAAAATATCCTGACGATTATACCCATTGACCCTTTCAAGAAACTGGATCATTCCATATACCTTCTGAATCACTTGCTGCATTTGCAGACTGACTTCATGCGATTCATGTGCCAGGGCGTAGAAATCTCTCTGCACCACCAAGTTCTGTGATTTTCCTCTATTTGAGTAGGTTACCGTTGATTTATCCTGACACCATAGCACAAACTTTTCAAAACCCAGATTATACTGTTTCCACTGAAGGTTTGCACAGTAACCTCCCCATCTATATCTGATTGCAGACTTTCTAACTTCACTTGACATCATATTAAATCTTGGTGTATGAGCTAATTGCGATCCAATCCAATCAGCCCA
>NW_025172756.1:0-1849 GCF_004010195.1 Chiloscyllium plagiosum | reverse complement strand
TGTGATCAACGTTCTAACGGAATACCTAAAATGTGCAAACCGGACATTTGGTCCAAGAAACCCCCACGAATCATGCAACGGGAATCGCACCCAACTCACACATCTACCCAATTCCTGTAACTCTGAACTTCCCATGACGAAAGAACGTCAGCCATACATCTTTAGTCTGGGGAGGAAACGCAGGCTGAAATGGACAGGATGTGCCAACTCCAAATTCACATTCGTCCAAAGTAGATATTGAACAAACATCGCGGAGGCTGCAAGACATTAGTACTCACCACTGAGTCCGCCATTTTTAACCTCCTATCCACCACTCAAAACATACCATTACTTAGATATGGGGCGAAAACCTACTCTCAATGTTCCAAATGCAATGGTCCAGAGCCTCCTATTGACTGAGGCCTAAACCGCTGCCCGTGCTTTTTAATTTGCTTGAACTGAACGCCGACATTTTATTTGCCTTCCTAAACACCAACTGAAACTGCATGCTAAACATAAGAGAAAATTGAACTTGGAATCCTTTCTGCTTTCAGAAAATTGTCTCTGCCTCTACTCTTTCCACCAAACATATGACCTCATATTTTCCACAAAGTATGGCAACTACAACGTTTTTCGAAACACTCAATCCGTTCAATTCATTCTGCAGCATGCCCGCTTCATCAATAAGATCTAGCCTTCCACCTACCATTGTGTCTTCTTCAAATGGAGTGATAACACCCTCAGTTCCTTTGAATGGATCATTCATACATAATGTGAATAGCTGTGGTGCAAACCCTGACTCATTTGAACTCCACTAGTCACGGGCTGCCATCCTGGAAGAGACCTCTTTACCGAACTGCCTGCCTTCTGCCAGTCATCCAAACCTCAATCCATGGCCTCTTATTTAGCAGTTTGCCATACTGCAACTTGACATATGTCTGTGGAAATTCAAGCCGGTCACCTCCACAGGCTTGACTTCGTCTCACTTGCTCATTACCTCCTCAAAGCATTCTAATATATTTGTCAAATGTGATTTCTCCTTGACAACCTGTGCTGATGCTTCACGTACTCTATAATCCCATCCTTCCAATGACCTTCGATACTGTGTTTAACACAAAGTTGATTTATTTGATTGTTATCTAGAAGATGAAAACGTTGCTTTCAGACCTGAATGTGAAGAACAAAGTTCAATCGGTGTTGAGATATGTAAACTCTACGCTCTCTCTTTAGGGTCGATGAGTGAGTGAATTCCATCCCTCCGTGGGATCCCTCTACTCTCTCAGCAGGTTCGATGAGTGACCTAACTGTTTTTCTCACATGGAGCAGGTAAATGCTTGCTGACAACTGCAAAATAAATGGTGTACTGAGAGTTGAGATGATTACTTGAACCTCTTCCTGAAATAAATACACTTGAAACGTCTCTCACACTTCGAAAATATCGATGGGACATCAGTTCCACAGAGACTAGAGAGCACATCCCACAGACTACATGTTTGAAAGGTCTCTCCTCAATGTGAAGACGTTCATGATATACTGTCTCCAGGAACGTTTATAGTGATTAATGTCTATCTTCAGTGTGAACACGATAAATGACACGTTAGTATTCAGGAACGAGTGCAGCACTTCCCGCAGTCAGGGCATTTAGAAAGACCTGTTAATACTGAGTGAAAGGTGATGAGCCATCCGGTCGCTCGGACGTAACAGCAAGTCCCACAGATTTGGAACTGGAGATGTCTCTCCTCCGGGTGAGCACGTGGATCACACGTCAGGTCTTTATGATTCTTAATGGACTCTTATTTATGTTAGCATATTTCTCAAAGATGAAGCACATAAAGGTTTGATAACATTTTCCAAAATTCGGAGAGATAAA
>NW_025172755.1:0-1849 GCF_004010195.1 Chiloscyllium plagiosum | reverse complement strand
ATTACAGCACAGGATAGGCCCTTTATGGAATAAGTCGGCTTAGAAAGAAAGTTAGACTGATAGAACATACAGCATTACAGCGAGGTACAGGTCCTTTATGCAACCGCTAGGCTAATACCGGACATGAGACCAATACAACACAAATCAGTAAAGCATAGTACAGCCCCTTGATGGAGCACCTTGGCTAATGATGGAAGTTAGACTGATAGAAAACACAGCATTACAGATATGTACAGGCACTTGATGGAACCATTCGCCTAATACCGGACATTAGATCAATACAACATAGCACATTACAGCACAGTCCAGGCCCTTTACGGGACGATTTGGCGAATACCGGACATTTGACCAATATAACATCGCACATTACAGCGCAGTACAGGCCCTATAAGGAACAACTCAACTAATAAAGTAAGTTAGATTGATAGAACATACAACATGACAGCACAGTACAGACCCTTTATGCAACAGCGTGGCTAATAAAGGAAGTCAGATTGATAGAACATACAGCATTACAGCACAGGACAGGCCATTTATGGTACCATTCGGACAATACCGGACATGAGACCAATGTAATATCGCACATTGCAGAGCAGTAGAGGGCATTGACAGAACCGCTCAGCTAATAACGAAATATAGATTCATAGAACATAGAGAATTACAGCACACGATTGGCCCTTTATGGAACAGCAGATGGTACCATAAAGTGCCTGTGCATATCTGTAATGCTGTGTGTTCCACCAGTCTAACTTAATTCATTAGCCGAGGTGCTCCAAGAAGGGGCTGTACTGTGCTTTAGTGTTCTGTGTTGTATTGGTCTAATGTCTGGAATGAGCCGGGGCGGTGTGGTTCTATAAGTCTAACTTCCTTCATTCGCCGAGTTGTTCCTTAAAATGCCTGTACTACGCTGTAATCTGCTATGTTGTATTGATCTAATGTCCGGAATTAGACGAATGGTACCATCAAGTATCTTAACATATCTGTAATGCTGTGTGTTCTACCAGTCTAACTTACTTCATTAGCCGAGGTGCTCCATCAAGGGCTGTACTGTGCTTTAGTGCTCTGTGTTGTATTGGTCTAATGTCCGGTATTATCCGAGCGGTTGCATAAAGGACTCTTACTGTGCTGCAAAGTTCTCTGCTGTATTGGCTTAAAGCCCGTTGTTGGCCGAGTGTTTCCATAATTGGACTGTGCTGTGCTGCAATTCTCTGCAACCTATGAATCTATATTCCTTTATTAGGCGAGCGATTTCATAAAGGACCTGTACTGCGCTGTAATGTGCTATGTCTAATAGGTGTGATAGGTCTAATGTCCGGTATTAGCCGAATGGTACCATAATGAGCCTGTACATATCTGTAATGCTGTGTGTTCTATCAGTCTAACTTCCTTCATTAGCCGAGGTGCTCCATTAAAGGGCTCTACTGTGCCTTAGTGTTCTGTGGTGTATTGGTCTAATGTCCGGTATGAGCCGAGCGGTTGCATAAAGGAACTTTACTGTGATGTAAAGACCAATACAACACAGAACACTAAAGCACAGGACAGCCCCTTGATGGAGCACCTTGGCTAATGCAGGAAGATTGAGGCAACACACAGCATTTCAGATATGTTCAGGCACTTGATGGTACCATTCGTCTAATACCGGACATTAGATCAATACAACATAGCACATTACAGCGTAGTACAGGCCCTGTAAGGAACAACTCGGTTCATAAAGGAAGTTAGACTGACAGAACATACAGCATTACATTGCAGTACAGGCTCTTTATGGCACTGTATGTAGAGAAGAGCAGTCCCTGTACATCGTTTCGAAGATAGAAGACCCTGTGTCTATTTTAGAGAACCCAAGTAC
>NW_025172754.1:0-1849 GCF_004010195.1 Chiloscyllium plagiosum | reverse complement strand
CAAATAAAGCTTCTGTCCTTTCCTGCCATGTGTATATAAGTGCAGAGAGCAGGGGCGTTCGATAAGAGTTGTACAAATCTTCGCGTATGCCAGAAACAGATGACAGTGTGCAGTCCCATTAGCCATGCCATACTATGCTGTGAATTCTCTGGCGGGGGTGCACCACATATTCGCCCAGGTGATTGCTGGACAGATTAAATTAAGCCAGTAAGACACTTTGGATAGACCTGAGGGTTCACCTTATAGCTGAGAGGACTTTGTGGTTCCAGAGTGAGGATTATGAGTTTATGAAAGGCAACGGAGCTGTGGAAATATGTAGCAGTTTATTAAACTGATGATGAATAACGAAGAGGACATAATCTTACGTCATGTGTTCAGGGGCTATCAAAGATTTTATTTCGCAGCCAAAGGGATTGGATGTCTGGAAGTAGCTGCCGGAGAGTGCAGGTGTCAGTCAAAGTGCTAAACCTCACCAATGTTAATAAAGTATGTCAATGAGCACTTGAATTGTGATGGCAGACAACGTCGTGGGCCAAGCCTTGGAATGTGGGATGAGTGTCAATAGGACAGTGCAAGATCATTTTTCAAGTTCATTTTCTTTGCTGTTTTAGCCATGACATTATGCGTCTACAAAACGTGTCAACTGATCTGCGGGCAGGAAGCACGGCTTTCCAATTCTTTCCCTTCAGCCAAAAAGCGTTGAAACCACACACGAATTAAAAGAATGTGCTTCCGACTTTGCAAGTCTCTCTTAATGATTCACGACATGGGAATCGATGCAGGAATGACAAGATATGACATTGCCAAATTGGACCGAGCATACACATCTGATGCTTCACAGGTAAGGAGCTTTTCTTAGCTTGTGATCTTTCCACATCATTTAATATTGTGCATTAAGTATGGCTAGATGAGACACAAATAGGTTTGTACTGGTTACTCTGTGATTGTTGGAAATGCAGCAGAGAAGCATGAGTGGGGAATCTGGTGGAGGCATGCACGACTTTGAATGGCATTGATTCGGTGAAGCAAAAAACTTCGCGTTGGTCGAGATGTCATTTAGACGATTGCATAAAATTAAAGTGGAAGACGTACTGTTAAAACATAGCCTTGCTTTACAGTGAAATAAAGTAGACAAGCACACACACATCGGTGTGTCAGTTTCGTATCATTGTGTGACATATTACTTTGAAAGCAATGATTTTGATCGCATTTGCTGTATGCCAGAAGACATAGACGAAACAAAAAAAACAAGTTTGCCTTATGAAACACAGCTGTTCTCGAAAATTCTGTGGAAAGAAGATTCCGTTAATGTTTTGAACACTGATTCCCTTCTTCAGAATACATGAGACAGACCTGAAGGCATCAGTGACGTACCACACAGAATGTTTGATCTAAAGCGTTTGATGCGATGTTTCAAACCTTCCAACCCCCCGGATTAAAAACAAGCATGGCTGAAAATCAGTTTCAGTTGGCGTAAATTGGTATTAAAATTAGATGGACTGATATGAATTTCGTACTAATTCTAAACGGGATTTTGAATGGGAATTTGGTTTGGAGCTGACTGGAATAACATTACCTCTCAGCTTTGCTGAACTAAAGCGTCCCTCCGGCTTTATGCACCTCATGTATTGAGGTGGAGTGCGATATTACAGAGATGGGAGAAAGCAGTATTCGGTTTCCTCCTGTGCAAATCTTCATCATCGTGTGGGTCGCTTTCGCATGGCTTCTGACAGGGACAAATCTGAATGGTTTCCACTTTCGCAATGGGTTTGGAGGTACAAGTTTTTTTGTATGTTATTTACAGAAGCAGTTAATCAACTGAAAACATATTCATAATGACACCACCAAG
>NW_025172753.1:0-1849 GCF_004010195.1 Chiloscyllium plagiosum | reverse complement strand
TACCGCAGGACATGAGTTATAGCTGGGGGAAAGACAATTATGATGCGATTAGGAAAGGTTTTAGGATGCATTGGATCGGGAAGGAACCTGCAGAGGATGGGTACAATTTAAGTGCGGAGCGTTTTCAAACAACAGCTACTGTGTGTCCTTGATAAGTTTATACATTTCAGGAAAGGAGGAAGTGGTCGAGTGAGGATGTTGTGGTTTACTGAAGAAGTTGAACCTCTTGTCAAGAGGAAGAAGGGGGCTTATGTAAAGATGAAACGTGAAAGCTCAGTTCGGATGCTTGAGAGTTACAAGTTAGTCTGGAATGACTTTAAAAAAGAGCTAAGAATAGCCAGGAGAGAGCATGAGAAGTATTTGTCAAGTAGAATCGAGGGAAACCCTCAAGCTTTCTATCAGTATGTCATGAATAAAAGACTGACCAAATGAAGATTAATGGCAACTAAGGACAGTAGTGTTAAGTTATGTGTGGTGTCTGAGGAGATAGGACAGACTGTAAATTAATATTTGAATCAGTATTCACAATGGAAAAAGAAAATGCTGTCAAGGCCAAAACTGAGATACAAGCTATTAGACTAGACAGGATTGAAGTTCGTAACGTGGAGATATTAGCAGTTCTGGAGAGTGTGAAAACAGATAAGTCGCCTGGGCCAGATGGGATTTACCATAGGATTTTATGAGAAGCTAGAGAGGAGGTTATGCAACCATTTGTTCGGAATTTTACATCGCCATTGTCTAAAGGAACAGTGCCAGAAGATTGGAGGACAGCAAAAATTGTCCCCTTGCTCAAGAAATGGAGAAGAGACAACCCTGGTAATTATATACCTGTCTTACTTCGGTTGTGCGTAAAGTGTTGGAAAGGATTATAAGAGATAGGATTTACTATCATCTAGAAAGGAATCATTTGATTAGAAATAGTCAACAAGGTTTTGTGAAGGGTATGTCATGCATCACAAATCTTACCGAGTTCATTGAGAAGGTATTCAAACAGGTGGATGAGGGTAAAGTGAGGTATATGGATTTCAGTGAAGCGTTTGATAAGATCCCCCATGGTAGGCTATTGAAGAAAATATGGAAAATGTGGTGTTGGAAAAGCAGAACAGATGAGGCAGCGTCCAAGATGCAGACAAGTTGATGTTTCTCTTGTCAGCCCTTCATCAGGAATCAGTTTTCTGGTCTGCAACATCTGCAGTCTTCATTTTCTCCTCGCTCCTCGGATGTTGCCTGACCTGCTGTGTGTTTTCAGCGCCACACCCTCGACTCTGATCTCAAACATCTGCAGTCCTTACTTTCTCCCAGAAAATATGGAGACGTGGAATTGTGGGTGACTTAGCGCTTGGATCACAAATCGGCTCGCTGAAATCAGACAGAAGGTGGTAGTTGATGGGGAATGTTCATCCTGGCGTTTAGTTGCTAGTAGTATACTGCAAGGATCTGCTTTGGAATGACTGTTGTTTGTCCTTCTGAAAATGACATTAATGAGGGTATAGAAGGATGGGTTAGTAAATGTACGGTTGGCAGAAAGGTCGGTGGATCTGTCGGCAGTGCTGAATGATGTTGTATGTACTGAGCTGTAATGTTCTATGTGCATGGACCTACAATGCGCTAAATAGCTTCCTTCTGTGATGTAACGATTCTGAGGTACTCTGGCCCACAATAAAAGCTTTAGGTGCCTGGAGAGACAAGCTGGTCCAGTAAAGGACACACACTGCACAGTCATCCATCATCTTTTCCTGTTTTCTGATATACAGCGGCCTCAAAATATCAGTCCAAACAAAATAGATTGATTCAAATTCAAGCAGTCAGGAGGACATTCACCCGAGGGGATTGTCGTTCAGAGGATTCA
>NW_025172752.1:0-1849 GCF_004010195.1 Chiloscyllium plagiosum | reverse complement strand
TTGTGTTTTGCTTAATGTTGAGTTGTTTGACCAGTCACATTGCATCTGGAACACAACAATTGCCTTTAAAACAAGAAAAAGTAAGGGTCTAGGCTACCTTCTTAAAATAGTTTGACGGGTCTGGTCTGGTCCATAACAGCGAAACATGGACATCCTGGAGGTTAGATCAACAGATACCAAACAGTGACTCATTTTCTCTGCTTGAGCATCCATCATCTATCCCAATCAGTTATGAAGCACATTGAGACATCATCAGGATGAGGAAGGGGCTAAATAAATCAAACTCTTTCCTTCTTCAAGTGAAAGTTGTGGGGTACTGTCATAATATGAAGTGTGAGCAACTTGAAAATCTTCCCAAGACCCACAGCTGTCATCCTGACTCATTCCCATGTGATTACATTGTCAAAGCTGAGGCAGACCAGGTCCCGTCAAAACATTTTAGAAAGGTAATCTGGACCCTAACTTTTTCTTATTGTAAAATGTTGTATTGCAGCTGAGGAACCAGTATTTTTATCTGCTACTTCTATTTTAAAGTCAACAGCAAGCAGGTCCAGTTAGCAAAATGCAGAGTAATACTCCGTCCACACTACTTGCAAACCTCAACCTCCGTTTTCTCCTGCCGGCAAATCTCAAGTCTTGCTCAGTTTTGTTTTCCTTCATTTCTTTCATGGGACTTGGGCATCACTGTCAAGACTAACATTTGTTGCCGATTCCTAATTGCCCCGGAACAGAGTAACTCGCTACATCATTTCAAAGGTCAGTTAAGAGTCGATAACGTTGCTGTGGGCAGGTTGGATTAAAAGGACAGATTTCCTTCCTGGATATCAACTACTCCTATCTGTCACATGGCCACTATTACAAAGACTAGCTCCGTGTTACAGACTTATGAATCGACTAGCTTCTGTGACAGGATTTGAACTATGTCCTCCAGTAAATGGGCTGTAACTCTGGAATATTGGCCCAGTAATACTGCCACTGCCTCATCCACAGTCAATCTTCCCACTCTGACTGAGATTGCCAATGTAGCTCTAAATGAGGAGCCAACTGCTCCATTTGTTGCTTCAACTGGACCATGATCAAAATGACATCACAACACTTGGACACTGCACAGAATTGATGCAATTGCACAAATCTGATAAGTGCCAATCAGAAGTCTTTTAAAAACCAGTTGAAAGAATAAAGACTCATTGCGAGTAAAATTGGAATTGACAAATTCTCAAGATGCCTATATTTGGAGCAAATGCGCAATAGGAGCTGGATTAGGGCATATTAACTCAGTTCCATTACCTTTTACAGTGTCCCTTCTAATTTAGATTTCCAAACTTACAAAAACCAAAGCTCAAGGTTTCTGTCTGAGTAACAAGGACAAACCATGTTCTTTTTTTTCTTAGTGAAGGAAATGGGCCTCCAGACGAGCTCCTGTCCTGTTTGAACGTAAGAAATAAATACAACCTGCCTGGTTTAAAATGCAAACAAGGCTTCGCAGTTAACTGTCAATCATCAGTAACTGGTGTGTTCTCCATTACAACCTCTCTGCCAGAGTTCACTTACCAACCAACGTGTCAAGTACATACACTGGCGGCCTTGCAATCTTCACCCCCTAAGGGTTAGGGCAGAGTTTGACTGTCTGCCAAAGCTTTGTAATTGGAATATCAAAAGTCTATTGCCATAGCTGTAGAGATCCCTGAAGGTCCGCTCAAAGAATGGAGATGTTCATTTACCCTTGAATTGGTTTTCTTGCAAATTGTCCTATATAGAACATAGAACATAGAACAATACAGCACAGAACAGGCCCTTCGCCCATGATGTTGTGCCAAACATTTGTCTTAGCTTAAGCACCCATCCATGT
>NW_025172751.1:0-1849 GCF_004010195.1 Chiloscyllium plagiosum | reverse complement strand
TCAGCAACACTCCCCAGGACCTTCCCATTAAGTGCATAAGACCTGCTCTGATTTGAGTTTTCAAAATGCAGCACCTCACATTTATCTAAATTAAACTCCATCTGCCAATCCTCAGCCCACTGGCCCATCTGATCAAGATCCTGTTGTAATCGGAGGTAACGTTCTTCGCTGTCCATGGTTCCTTCAATTTTTGTGTCATCGATAAACTTACTAACTGTACCCCCAATGTTCACCGCCAAATCATTTATGTAAATAACGCTGGCTGAAAGAACTTTTGACAAGGACACATCCACGGAGGTAGTATGGGCTGAGGTTAGAAACAGGAGAGAAGAGGCCACACTGCTGGAAGATTTGTTTTTTCTTAAAAAAAAGCCTCCAAGTTCCAGGAGGACAGGATTGGCAAAAATGAAAGGAACAGGGTGGTTATTATAGGGGACTTTAACTTCCCCAACATTGACTGGAAATGCTGTAACTCTAGTACGTTGGATGGATTAGTTTTTGTCCAATGTGTGCAGTAGAGTTTCCTGACACAGTATGTCGAAGGGCCGACAAGAGGGAGGCCACACTGGATCTGGTGCTTGGTAATGAACTTGGCCAGGTGTTTGACTTAGTGATAGGTGAGCACTTTTGAGAGAATGACCATAATTCAGTTACGTTTAGTTTAGCAATGGAAAGCAATAGGTACATGCCATAGGGCAAGAGTTATAGATGGGGAAGGGGAAGGGCAATTATAATGTGATTAGGCAAGACTTAGGAGGCATAGAATGGGGTAGCAAAATGCAGGGGATGGGGACAATCGAAATGTGGAGCTAGTTTAAGGGACAGATATTATGTGTCCTTGATAGATATGTCCCTGTCAGGCACGGAGGAAGTGATAAGGTAAGAGAACTATGGTTTACTCAAGAAATGATATCTCTTGTTAAGCAGAAGAAGGAGGGCTTATGTGACGTTGAGACAAGATGGTTCAGATGAGGCTATGGAGAGTTACAGATTAACAAGGAAGGATTTAAGAAGAGTTAAGAAGAACAAGGAGTGGACATGAGCAGTCTTTAGCAGGTAGAATAAAGGAGAACCCTAAAGCTTTCTGTAGGTAAGTGAGGAATAAAAAGGATGACTAGGGTAGGAATAGGGCCAGTCAAAGACAGAAGTGGGAAGTTGTTTGTGGACCCTGTGAAGATCGGAGAGGTGCTAAACAAATATTTCTCATCTGTTTTCACTCAGGAAAAGGAGAACATTACAGAGGAGAAGACCAAGGTATAGGCTATTAAATTAGAAAGGATTGAGGTTAGTAAGGAGGAGGTGTTATCAATTCTAAAGGTGTGAAAGTAGATAAGACCCCTGGGCTGGATGGGATTTACCTGAGGATTCTCTGGGAAGCTGGGGAGGAGATGCGGAGCCTTTGGCTTGATCGTTGAGTCATCATGGTCTACAGGTTTAGAGGACTGGAGGATTGCAAATGTTGTGTCTTGTTCAAGGGCAGCAGAGGTGACCCAGGTAATTATAGACCAGCAAGCCTTGCGTCCGTTGTAGGAAAGGTTTTGGAAAGGATAAGAGATAGGATTTATAATCATCTAACAAACAACAATTTGATTGGAGATAGTCAACATAGTTTCATCAAGGGCAGGTCGTGTCTCACAAACCTGAGTTTTTTTGAGAAGGTGACCAAGTATGTGGATGAGGGTAGGGCAGTTGATGTGGTGTACATGGACCTCAAGTTAAGGTTCCACATGGTACACTATTACAGAAAATGCGGAGGCATGGAATTGAGGGCGATTTAATAGTTTGGATTAGAAACGGACTTTCTGTAAGAAGGCAACGAGTGGTGGTTGATGGAAAATATTCAGCCTGG
>NW_025172750.1:0-1849 GCF_004010195.1 Chiloscyllium plagiosum | reverse complement strand
AGAGTGATACACACAACTGTGATTCTCCACATCTCCGAAGAGTGACACACACAGCTGTGATTCTCCACATCACCAGAGAGTGACACGCACAGCTGTGATTCTCCACATCACCGGACAGTGACACACAGAGCTGTGATTCTCCACATCACCGGAGAGTGATACACACAGCTGTAACTCTCCACATCACCGGAGAGTGATACACACAGCTGTAACTCTCCACATCACAAGAGAGTGACACGCACAGCTGTGATTCTCCACATCACCGGACAGTGACACACAGAGCTGTGATTCTCCACATCACCGGAGAGTGATACACACAGTTGTAACTCTCCACATCACCGGAGAGTGATACGCACAGCTGTGATTCTCCACATCACCGGCGAGTGATACACACACCTGTAACTCTCCACATCCCCAGGGAGTGATCCACACAGCTCTGACTCTCCACATCACCGGAGAGTGACACACACAGCTGTGATTCTCCACATCACCGGAGAGTGATACAGACAGCTGTATTTCTCCACATCACCGGAGAGTGATAAACACAGCTGTGACACTCCACATCACCGGAGAGTGATAAACACAGCTGTGACTCTCCACATCACCGGAGAGTGATACACACAGCTGTGACTCTCCTCAAAACCGAATAGTGAGACACACAGCCGTGATTCTCCACATCACCGGAGAGTGATACACACAGCTGTGACTCTCCACATCACCGGAGAGTGATACACACAGCTGTTATTCTTCACATCACCGGAGAGTGATACACACACCTGTGACTCTCCACATCACCGGAGAGTGATACACACAGCTGTTATTCTCCACATCACCGGAGAGTGATACACACACCTGTGACTCTCCACATCACCGGAGAGTGATACACACAGCTGTTATTCTCCACATCACTGGAGAGTGATACACACAGCTGTAACTCTCCACATCACTGGAGAGTGATACACACAGCTGTGACTCTCCACATCACCGGAGAGTGATACACACAGCTGTGACTCTCCAAATCACCGGAGAGTGATACACACAGCTGTGACTCTCCACATCACCGGAGAGTGACACGCACTGCTGTGATTCTCCTCATCACTGGAGAGTGATACACACAGCTGAGATTCTCCACATCCCCAGGGAGTGACACACACAGCTGTGACTCTCCACATCACTGGAGAGTGATACACACAGCTGTGATTCTCCACATCACCGGAGAGTGATACACACAGCTGTGATTCTCCACATCACCGGAGAGTGACACGCACAGCTGTGATTCTCCACATCACCGGAGAGTGAGACACACAGCTGTGACTCTCAACATCAACGGAGTTTGATACACACAGCTGTGATTCTCCACAACACCGGAGAGTGACACACAGAGCTGTGATTCTCCACATCACCGGAGAGTGACACACACAGCTGTGATTCTCCACATCACCGGAGAGTGAGACACACAGCTGTGACTCTCCACATCACCGGAGAGTGATACACACAGCTGTGATTATCCACATCACCGGAGAGTGACACACAGAGCTGTGATTCTCCACATCACCGGAGAGTGACACACACAGCTGTGATTCTCCACATCACCGGAGAGTGAGACACACAGCTGTGATTCTACACATCACCGGAGAGTGAGACACACAGCTGTGATTCTCCACATCACCGGAGAGTGACATGCACAGCTGTGATTCTCCACATCACCGCAGAGTGATACACACAGCAGTGATTCTCCACATCACCGGGGAGTGATACGCACAGCTGTGATTCTCCACACCACCGGAGAGTGATTCACACAGCTGCGACACTCCACATCACCGGAGAGTGATACACACACCTGTGACTC
>NW_025172749.1:0-1849 GCF_004010195.1 Chiloscyllium plagiosum | reverse complement strand
GAGGGGGCGAGAGAGAGAGAGGGAGGGATGGGACAGAGAGATTACAGCCCAGGCTAATCAAGGTGACCATGACTCTGAGAAACGCAGACAGAGTGTGTGTGTGTGTGTCTCTCTCTCTCTCAGACAGTGTGTGTGTGTGTGTCTCAGACTGTGTGTGTGTGTGTGTGTGTGTGTGTGCGCGCGCGCGCGGGTGTGTCTCTCTCTCTCTCTCTCTCAGACAGTGTGTGTGTGTCTCTCTCTCAGACAGTGTGTGCGTGTGTGTGTGCGCGGGTGTGTTTCTCTCTCTCTCAGACAGTGTGTGTGTGCGCGGGTGTGTTTCTCTCTCTCTCTCTCTCTCTCAGACAGTGTGTGTGTGTGGGTGTATCTCACTCTCAGACAGTGTGTGTGTGTCTCTCTCTCAGACAGTGTGTGTGTGTGTGTGTGTGCGCGGGTGTGTTTCTCTCTCTCTCTCTCTCAGTGTGTGTGTGTGGGTGTATCTCACTCTCAGACAGTGTGTATGGGTGTGTCGCTCTCTCAGACAGTGTGAGAGTCTCTCTCTCTCAGACAGTGTGTGTGTGTGGGTATGTCTCTCTCAGTGTGTGTGTGTGTGGGTGTGTCTCTCTCTCTCTCAGACTGTGTATGTGTGGGTGTGTCGCTCTCTCAGACAGTGTGTGGGGGTGTGCGGGTGTCTCTTTCAGACAGTGTGTGTGTGTCTCTCTCTCTCAGACAGTGTGTGTGTGTGTGTGTCTCTCTCTCAGACAATGTGTGTGTGTGCGGGTGTGTCTCTTAGACAGTGTGTGGATGTGTCTCTCAGACAGTGTGTGGGTGAGTCTCTCTCTCAGACAGTGTGTGTGTGGGTGTGTCTCTCTCAGACAGTGTGTGTGTGGGTGTGTCGCTCTCAGATAGTGTGTGTGTGTGCGGGTGTCTCTCTCAGACAGTGTGTGTGTGGGTCTGTCGCTCTCACACAGTGTGTGGGTGTGCGGGTGTCTCTCTCAGACAGTGTGTGCGGGTGTGTCTCTCGCAGACAGTGTATGGGTGTGTCGCTCTCTCAGACAGTGTGTGTGTGTGCGGGTGTGTCTCTCTCTGTGTGCGCGTGCGTGTGTCACTCTCAGACAGTGTGTGTGTGTGCGGGTGTGTGTCTCTCTCTCTCTCTCTCTGTGCGCGTGTGCGTGTGTCGCTCTCTCAGACAGTGTGTGTGTGTGCGGGTGTGTGTCTCTCTCTCTCTGTGTGTGCGCGTGCGTGTGTCGCTCTCTCAGACAGTGTGTGTGTGTGCGGGTGTGTCTCTCTCTCTCTCTCTGTGTGTGCACGTGCGTGTGTCGCTCTCTCAGACAGTGTGTGTGTGTGTGGGTGTCTCTCTCTCTCTGTCTCTGGATGTGCATGTACATTTGTCCATGAGAGTCCGACTGCGCATGGGCACAGTACAAACTGCCTGTGAAGGTGTGTGTATGTGTCTGTCTCTGGCTCAGCCAGTGATACCCACACCTGGTGAAACAATTACAAAACAAGGGCGCGTGCACGTGTGTCAGAGCGACGATGTCTGGGCGAGTTAGGGCGAGCAGGGAACCAGGGAGGGTGGGAGACAGAGCGAGGGGCTGAGTCAGTGTGTGTGTGTGTGTGTGTGTGCGGGAGAGACAAAGTGTGAAGGTGTGTGGGGACGAGAGAGAGAGAAACTAAGCATGAGAGACAGTCTGTGTGTCCCCGTATACCTGTAAGCGTGTGTACGAGAGAGTGAGAAAGATCCTTCAGATGTAATAATGCTCACCTTGGCCTCATACCCGTTAACAACTTCACTCTTCTCTGAACGCCAGCCCCAGATCCCAGATTTATTCCTAGAAAAGGGCAGAATATGGAGAACGTCAGGGAGTTACAG
>NW_025172748.1:0-1849 GCF_004010195.1 Chiloscyllium plagiosum | reverse complement strand
ACATTGTGGACGCAGGACGCTAACTTGAGGAATATTTCAGTGAACATCTCTTGGACACACGCACCACCAACCCCAACGCCCTGCAGCTGAGCACATCATTTCCCCCTAACACTCCGCCAAAGACATGCAAGTACTCGGCCACCTCCACGATCAAATCCAAGCCACCCGACGTCTGGAGGAAAATAAAACAATTTTAGAAGATACTTTTAGAAAATAATGACAAAAAGAGTTGGCGCAGGCTTGGAGGGTGGAAGTGCAAGTTCCTGTGCTCTGTTGTTCTGTGTTCTCGAATTAATTTGTCCACAGAGTGAATGTCAATATCCCTTCCACAGTAGGAGAGAGAGGGAGAGCTATTTGAGATTGTGAAATAGCAGTAATGTTAGATTCTGGCATTAGAGCAAATAATTAACACTTGCTCAGCATTGCAGAGGAGAAAAGAATCAGATGATGTGGCTACTGCTACATGCTTCCATATGGGATCTGGCTGTGCATCAACTGACACCAGGCTACCTTTAGAGGCAGTGAGTCTTCTCATCAGCTAAAACTTCATAGTGTAACGGTTTCAAAATTGTCTTGCCTGAAAATTCAACTTTCATCTGACATGTTTAATGCTTGGATGTTTCTAGGAGAGGAAATCGCTGGAATCTTGCTGTGCCATCTCTCTGAGCGTTTTTTTCTCCGTCTTTTAATTGACCCTGTCTCTTTTATCCCAGGGAATTATTATTCGCTTGGAACATCCAAAGAGAGAGAGGGAGAGTTTGGGACAAGGTGAACTTTGAACAAGAGCATCCTCCAAGATTGGTCCTGAGGCCTATTCCACAGGCCGCACTCTGTGGGACCCCACCTCAGTTGTGTCTCTTTATTCCCCAAAGACTGGTTTAATCTGCTGGACCCTGTTTTTTTAACAGACCTCTGGTTAACTGGGTCCTGTCAGTTTGAGGTCCTGGCATTTTAAAACAAGTTTGAAGCCTGGGGTTAAAGTAACCAAGGTCTTCGGATTTGACACAAACTTGTTACCCCCATGTCCCCACCCGCAGCGGGTGTCTGAGAGACAGAACTTCCCAAAGAGGAAATTAAAACGCTAAATTTCAAACTGACTCTTAAAGACTTTTTCTAAAGTATTGATGTGTGAATGTTCAAATTGACAGTGGAAGTGAGAAAGAGACTTCTGAAAGAGAGAGAGGAAGGAGAAAGAGAGAGAGGGATGGAGGGAGAGGCATTTGAAATTGTTAAATAACAATTATGTCAGTGCGTATAGTTGCAACAAATATTGAACTTTTAAGCAGCCCCTATCACAAATATCGAGCTAATCTTGCTGCTGACATGTTGCTGCCTGTGAGATCCTGTTGTGCTCTGATACCGTTTTGATAAACTAAACGTTTTAAGGCTGCCCGATGGTTCTTGGATTGAAATCCCCAAACTTTTCTCCCAATTTGATCAGACTTGGGTTTGCTGAGGGGTGTTTTATGTGAAGGAATGACATCTTGCTGTGTATTTTATTTGAAAATCACCACCCCCCCCCTTTTCCAGTTCCTATAATCTTTTTCTCTCTCACTCGCTCCACGCACCCCTTGCAGGAATTGCTATTTTAAGACTACAACAGGACAAGAAATCCTTCCTTTAGACAGAAGCTTCCTCGAGAGGGGAGGGGCGGACATCAGCCTGAGGCCTATTCGACAGGCTAAACCACATGGTGCCGTGTGAGTTATGTCTATTTGTTAGCCCGAGGTTTAATTTCCTCTGGGACACCCTGGATTTTTAAGGGTCTCTTGTTAACTGAGATTGATTGTGGCTCTGCCATTTTAAAGCAAGTTTAAAGCCTGAGGTTAAAATAACCAGGGCCTTGGGA
>NW_025172747.1:0-1849 GCF_004010195.1 Chiloscyllium plagiosum | reverse complement strand
TACTTCTCTATATATGTTTATACATTCATATAGGAGGGTGGGTTGGGGAATTTCCTTTTTATTATTTGGGTTTAGTTTTGTACTATTTTTGTACTGTTTTGAATTGCATTGATTTGTAGTCATTGCAATATTTAAAAATCTATTTTTTCTTAATAAAAATATATGATATAAAACAAAACGAGTGTGACCTGCTCCTGGTCTCCTAGCTTTGGAATATCTCCATTGAATACTTTGTATTTTTTATAATCTGTGCTGGCCAGCTCTCATGTGTATCCATGGAGTCAGGCATTTTCCCAGTTAATGGCTATTTGTTTGAATCAAGCTTATAAAGTGCTTTCATGGTGAATTTAATAGAGGGAACATCACATCCACACTGTTTCACTGATGTCATCAATTAATAGAAGACTAAATACTGAGGTCATGACACTGCTCTGGGTCAGAGACCTGTAATTACTCCTGGGTTTATTATGGCTAGATCTTTCACTAAATGTAGAATTATTAAAGCAGCAGAAAAGTAAAAGGAGTAAAATTCTCCTTTCAGCAGAATAGCCAATACTGACTAATATGACATGCACCATCAGTGAATTTGAGCAATGAGAAATTATTATATTACATTCTGAATCAAACATTGAGTTACAAGTTCAGGGTTAAATTAGCAATAGTTTATAAAGAACTTGAGTTTCTTTTTCCAAGATAAGGAAATGAAACTTAAATCCTTGCATTTGAGATGTTTTCCCTCCGTCTCAGTACAGAGGTTCTTCGTTTGACCTCTTTACTCCCCAGCCACCAACTCCTGCCCTCACAGCCAAAAATCTGGATGTTGATAAGAAGTACCGAATATTAACTTTGTGATCATGCACATATTTAAAATGTTGTAACTGGTACTTTATGACCAGTTGCAGCTGTGAAAATGTCGATAGCTCACCCTGTGAAGTAGGTGGAAACCTAAGTTTGTCAGAAACTAAAGGAAACTAAGTGGCAAGTAAGTTTGGTCTGATATCAGATTAAACTTGCTGTGTATTTGGGATACAATAATATGAAAAGGAACTGCTGGCAGTTCTTGTAAGATTATGCCAGGATTGCCTCAGGGAGGCATCAACCCAGGCTACAGCAGTTTCAGAAAACAACTACTTGACTGGTTCTGAAATGTTTGGCTTATTTTGAGAGAGTAGACAATGTTGAATCAGCATAAAACATCCAAAGTTTTTCAATGGTCAGTTGAATGTTGCTTGTCGTTCAGTGTGAAGGTCTTGCATAGCCCACAAACAGCTATAAACAAGGGTGACACACTGAAGAAATGGTTTTCTCTTCTTTTTATTCTGTACTGTCAATTCCATGCCCCAACCCCAGGCATTGCCTCATCGTGATATCCTGTAGACATCCTGTGGAAGTCAAAGGAACCCTATACCAACATGACCATCTTACACAGTCATTCCTGATGAAGAGCTCTTGCCTGAAACATCGATGTTCCTGCTCTTCGGATGCTGCCTGACTTGCTGTGCTTTTTCAGCACTACTCTAATCTTTACATAGTCATTGACTAACTTAAGAAAACTAGTTGACCAGATTTGAAATACTGAATCTCAAATCTGTGATTTTCTTTTGTTAAATTGCTTTGGACTTAATTCTGGATAAGTTTACTAATGTTAAATGACTTAATTTATGCTCTTTGATCAATTGCTATTCTGGAAACATTGTCAGTGCAAACGGTGAGGAAAATGGGAATGCAGGTTCTCCAGGATCAAGTGAAGTGTTTGCAAAGTAACTTTAGTTCCATGCATGACTAAGTTCGTCATAATTCAGAATATGGCAAACCTTTAGGAAATAGCTGGAGAGCTGGTAGTTTGTAC
>NW_025172746.1:0-1849 GCF_004010195.1 Chiloscyllium plagiosum | reverse complement strand
TGGAAGAGGTAATAGATGTATATCTTCTGCAAGACATTACACTGACTATTAGGAGTGACATCTGGAAGAGGTAATAGACGTGTATAGTCTGCAAGAAATTACACAGTCAATCAGGCGTGACATCAGGAAGAGGTAATAGACGTGTGTAGTCTGCAAGATATTACACAGACAATCAGGAGTGACATCTGGAAGAGGTAATAGATTTGTATAGTCTGCAAGACATTACACAGACAATCAGGAGTGACATCTGGAAGAGGTAATAGATGTGAATAGCCTGCAAGACATTACACAGACAATCAGGAGTGACATCTGGAAGAGGTAATAGATGTGCATCGTCTGCAAGATATTATACAGATAATCAGAAGTGACATCTGGAACAGGTAATAGATGTGCATAGTCTGCAAGACATTACACAGATCATCAGGAGTGACATCTGGAAGAGTTAATAGATGTGTATAGTCTGCAAGACATTACACAGACAATCAAGAGTGACATCTGGAAGAGGTAATAGATGTGTATAGTCTTTAAGACATTACACAGACAATCAGGAGTTAAATCTGGAAGAGTTAATAGATGAGTATAGTCTGCAAGATATTATACAGATAATCAGGAGTGACATCTGGAAGAGGTAATAGATGTGTATAGTCGGCAAAACATTACACAGTCCATCAGGAGTGACATCTGGAAGAGGTAATAGATGTGTATGCTCTGCAAGACATTACACAGACAATCAGGAGTGACTCCGGAAAGAGGTAATAGATGTGTGTAGTCTGCAAGATATTATATAGATAATCAGGAGTCACATCTGGAAGACGTAATAGATGTGTATTGTCTGCAAGACATTACACAGTCCATCAGGAGTGACATCTGGAAGAGGTAATAGTTGTGTATAGTCTGCAAGACATTACACAGACAATCAATAGTGACATCTGGAAGAGGTAATAGATGTGTATAGTCTGCAAGACATTACACAGACTATCAGGAGAGACATCTGGAAGAGGTAATAGACATGTATAGTCTGCAAGAAATTACACAGTCAATCACCCGTGACATCAGGAAGAGGTAATAGGTGTGTATAGTCTGCAAGATATTACACAGGCAATCAGGAGTGACAGCTGGAAGAGGTAATAGATGTGTATTGTCTCCAAGACATTACACAGACAATCAGGATTGACATCTGGAAGAGGTAATAGATGTGTATAGTCTGCAAGACATTACACAGACAATCAGGAGTGACATCTGGAAGAGGTAATAGATGTGCATAGTCTGCAAGATATTATAGAGATAATCAGGAGTGACATCTGGAAGAGGTAATAGATGTGTATAGTCTGCAAGACATTACACAGTGCATCAGGAGTGACATCTGGAAGAGGTAATAGATGTGTATAGTCTGCAAGACATTACACAGACAATCAAGAGTGACATCTGGAAGAGGTAATAGATGTGTATAGTCTGCAAGACCTTACACAGATAATCAGGAGTGAGATCTGGAAGAGGTAATAGATGTGTATAGTCTGCAAGACATTACAGAGTCCATCAGGAGTGACATCTGGAAGAGGTAATAGATGTGTATAGTCTGCAAGACATTACACAGACAATCAAGAGTGACATCTGGAAGAGGTAATAGATGTGTATAGTCTGCAAGACCTTACACAGATAATCAGGAGTGAGATCTGGAAGAGGTAATAGATGTGTATAGTCTGCAAGACATTACAGAGTCCATCAGGAGTGACATCTGGAAGATGTAATAGATGTGTATAGTCTGCAAGACATTAAATAGACAATCAGGATTGACATCTGGAAGAGGTAATAGAAGTGTATAGTCTGAAAGACATTACACAGACAATCA
>NW_025172745.1:0-1849 GCF_004010195.1 Chiloscyllium plagiosum | reverse complement strand
AGTGGCTGAAGGACCTGGGGTAATGGATGAACTAAAGGGAATTTATATTCGACAGGAAATGGTGTTGGATGGACTGTTAGGTCTGAAGACTGTTCAGTCCCTGGGACCTGATGGTCTTAAACAGATGGCTCTAGAAATCATGGATGCATTGGTAACCATTTTCTAATGTTCTATAGATTCAGGATCAGTTCCTGCGAATTGGAGGGTGGTTAATGTTGTCCCACTTTTCAAGAAAGAAGAGAGAGAGAAAACAGGGAATTATAGACCAGCTAGCCTGACATCAAGTGTTGTAAAGATGCTGGAGTCACTTATAAAAGATGAAATTATGACTCATTTGGATAGCAGTAACAGGAGAGGTCAGAGTCAGCATGGATTTACGAAGGGGAAATCATGCTTGACTAATCTTCTGGAATATTTTGAGGATGTAACAATGAAGATTGACTGGTACAATAAGTCATAGTTTGAAGGTATTAGGAGGAAGGTATAAAGGAGACATCAGAGGTAGGTTCTTTACACAGAGAGTTGTGAATGCATGGAGTGTGTTGCCAGCAGTGATGGTGGAAGCAGAGTCATTGGGGACATTTAAGTGACTGCTGGGCATGCACATGGATAGCAGTGAGTTGAGGGGTGTGTAGGTTAAGGTACTATCTTTGACTTTAGGACTAAATCTCGGCACAACATCGTGGGGCAAAGGGCCTGTTCTGTGCTGTACTCCCCTATGTTCTTTGTTCTTAAATGGACAAGGGAGAGCCAGTGGATGTCATGTACCTGGGCTTTCAGAAACCTTTGATAAAGTCCCACAGAGGAGATTAGTGAGCAAAATTAGGCTACACGGTATTGGGGGCAAAATACTGATTTGGACTGAAAATTGGCTGGCTGACAGGAAGCAAAGAGTTGTGATAAACGGGTTCCTTTTCAAATGGCAGGCGGTGAGGTGACCAGTGGGGTACCACAAGGTTCAGTGCTGGGACCGCCGCCGTTTACAATAAACATTAATTATATAGATGAAGGTATTAAATGTAATATTAGCAAATTTGCTGATGAAACAAAACTGGGTGGCAAGGTGAGTTGTGAGGAGGATGTTATGAGAATACAGGGTAACTTGGACAGTTGGACAGATGTTTGGCAGATGCAGTTTAACGTGGATAAATGTATGGTTATTCACTTTGGTGGCAAGAACAGGAAGGCAGATTACTATCTAAATGGAGTCAAGTTAGGTAAAGGGGATGTAAAACGAGATCTAGGTGTTCTTGTGCATCAGGAGAAAATGAGGACTGCAGATGCTGGAGATCAGAGCTTAAAAATGTGTTGCTAGAAAAGCGCAGAAGGTCAGGCAGCATGAAGGGCTTATGTCCAAAACATCGATTCTCCTGCTCTTTTGTTGCTGCCTGACCTGCTTTTCCAGCAACACATTTTTAAGTTCTGTACATCAGTCAATGAAAGCAAGCATGCAGGTACAGCAGGCAGTGAAGAAAGCTAATAGCATACTGGCCTTCATAACAAGAGGAATTGAGTATTGGAGCAAAGAAGTCCTACTGCAGCTGTACAAGGCCCTGGTGAGACCACACCTGGAATATAGTGTGCAGTTTTGGTCTCCAAGTTTGAGGAAGGACATTCTGGCTATTGAGGGAGTGCAATGTAGGTTCACGAGGTCAATTCCTGGAATGGCGGGACTATCATATGTTGAAAAATTGGAGAGACTGGGCTTTTATACACGAGTTGAGACGGTTTAGAAGGGATCTGATTGAGCCGTATAAGATTATTAAAGGATTGGACACTCTGGAGGCAGGAAGCAAGTTTATGGTGATGGTGTGTCCAGATCCAGAGGACACAGTTTAAAAATAAAGAG
>NW_025172744.1:0-1849 GCF_004010195.1 Chiloscyllium plagiosum | reverse complement strand
GGTGTCCTACTTTTTCTTTTTTCTCTCTCTCTTCTCCCTTCTCTCTCTCCATTATCCTTTGAATTTATTTTTACCATTACCTTTTCATTTTTCTCCCTTGATATGGGTTGGGAGTATGGTTGTGGTAAGCGGCATTTTTAATTTTTTTTTACCAGGACTGCCAAGGGTTAAAAAATGGATAGGACGAGTTGAATGCCCACTCTAAAGTTTAGATGTTATAAGATGCGTGTAACCTTTTCTTACTTTGTGCCGTCTGGGTTTGGGGCACAGCTTCAGTTGGAAGGTGCAATGAAGGGACAGCAGGCATTATACACGCCCCTTTTGGGGAAGAGGGCAAAGTCTCCTTTCATTTCCATCAGATCTTGCTCTGTTGTAGAAGTAGATGCTAGAAGTTTTGATTTCGTAGTTTTGGAAGTTGAATTTTTAAATTTATGCAAACTGTTTGCTGTTTTCCTACGGCACGCTATGAGTGGGATTCTGCTTCCCGTGGGGTCACGTACTATTTCAGATGGCTATGGCTAACTGTGCATTCAAATGGTGTACCGGGAATGTTAAGGGGAGTCATTCACCAATTAAGAGTAAAACTATGCTTTGAGAAAGAAGATGGTTGATGTCGCTTTGCTGCAAGAAACATATCTAACCAGTAATGAGCACTTTAAGTTACAGCAGGAAGAGTTCAGACGTATATTTGTTTTCTCATCCTTTAATTCAAAAAGCAGAGGGGTTACTAACTCATCAAGAAGATTCTTCCATTTCAACTGTGTGACAACATTAAGGATGGATATGGGCAGTTTATGATTCTTAAAGCATTAATAAATGGAAATATGCATAGGAATGCATGCTGTGAATGGCACATTCCATCAAATGTTTAAGATGTGCCTTCTGCGTTGAGACTTCAACTGACTTACTAACACCGAAGTGAACAGGATGCCTCGGGGTCTTACGGGTGTGTCCCCGCAATCCAGGCAGTTGGTGGACGTGAATAGGGAGCTGGGGTTGGTGTGTGTGTGGAGTTGTCTCCAACCAGAGCGGAGGGACTTCACCTTTTTCGCAGAGACAAGTATGTGTTATACGAGGATTGGTTTATTTTTTTGCCCTGTTGACCTTTTTGAATTCTGTGCTGTCCTGCAGAATTACAAAGACAGCCATTTCTGATCATATAGTAGGGTACATTGAGCTTAAGTTCGGTGGTCAGGACAGCCTCACGGCACTGGTGCATGGCTCCTTTCTTCCTAAAAAATACCAAGTTTATTGTTTTTGTTTCGGGGGAGTTTAAATTTTTTTGGGACATGAACTTCGATACGGCCAGTATTCCGTTGATGTTCTGGGAGACTACCAAGGGGTTTGATTGTTTCTTCTCCGGCGACCTAGAAGCGTCAGAAGGCAGAGCAGCTGCGTATGCTCGAAGCTTGCCTGAATGCAGTTGAAACAGCACACTTTGACAGACCGTCAGTAACCAAGTTGCAATAGATTTCCGCCCTCAGGGCTACTTTAAATGCTGTGCTCACCCAGACAGCGAAGAGGGAAATGTCCTTTGAGAAACAGATAGCATTTGAGTATGGTGATAAATGGGATAGATATCTAGCCTACCTGGCCAGAAAGAGGAATGCCCCCAATCTATCACATCCATTAGAGAGATTGCTGGCACTCTTACTTGCGAAGCCAAAAAATATTGTCGAACGTTACCAATTAATTGTAATCATGCCCAGGATACCAGAACCCACTGGAAGCTGATCTTTATTATTTCAACATCTGGAAACCAATCAAACTATGAGAATTTAATGTGTCATGGGGAAAATATAAACCTGGTAGTTTGAAAATTAGTGGGAAATCTAACTGGACATCTAAC
>NW_025172743.1:0-1849 GCF_004010195.1 Chiloscyllium plagiosum | reverse complement strand
ACCCCTCTCTCTCAGTGCTCCAACTCTCTCTCTTTCTCTCTCTGTCTCTCTGAGCTCCATCCCTCCCTCCATTTGAGCGGCTGGGAGTCTGATTTGAGCCAATTCCAGTGAATCCCATGGAGAATAATGACAGGATATTTGGAGTGTGAGTTTGATGATGTAAATGTGAACCATTGCAACAAAGACATTACAGACGCTTTGTACAGACAGCAAAGCCCAAACCAGAACATTGTGTCAATCAACACAGAACTCATGAAAGCTTCAATAGAAATCGTTTTTAATGTGATTCTCAGAAATGTATCATTATTCTAGTTACAAATGGCTCTTTCACCTGTAAAGGTCCATCCTACTGAATATTAGTTACAGCTGGGCGTTGGAGAAAGTTTGGGCAGTTGGAATCTAAGGTGGGAGAGTGTGACCTTGTTCACATTCAGAGTTATTATTTGAACGTGATTGAAGCATTCTTAAGTCCAAATAGCAAAACTCACCATTGGTTATAATCTATTAGGTGTGACAAATACAGAAACTCGCTTAGTTCTAGTTGTCAGCTACTACTTGTCAATATCCGTTTAACAAAACAATTTTAGATAAGAATGACACACTACCAACCTTATCTATGTCATCTTCTCATTTGGGAATGGGGAATGAATCTGGTTTTGTGACTATATTCACTTTCCTAGAGTCAACAATGAGTCAAATTGAACAGTTTGGTTCAGGATCCAATACTACCGGAGAACTCCAATTACTCTGACTTGGTTCAATCAACTGATTCTCCAACATGGAAGCCCTCTGTTGTTTCTGTTGGTGTTTGTTTCATTGTGTCTGAATTACCAAATCCATGTCATATTTGATTCATGTGTTACATCCAAGTATATAAATACATGTCCATAAGATAAAGGAGCATAATTGGGCCATTTTGCCCATCAAGTCTGGTCCACCTTTCATTTACAGTTGATAATGTTTTTAAATCCTATTCTCTCACCTTCTTCCTATAAATCTTCATTCTTTGACTAATCAAGAGCCAATTTATCTCAAATACACTCAATGACTCGGCCTCCACAACTCAGTTCAAAAGGTTGTCTCTTCACTCTGAGGCTGTTCTCTCGGGTCTTCAATCTCTCCTATTATTGGAAACATCTTCTCCATGTCCACTCTACCCAGGCCTCTCTGTATTCTGTAAGTTTCAATGACATTCCCTCTCATCCTTCTGACTCCATCAATACAGAACCAAAGTCCTTAACAATTCCTCACACAAACATGTTTGTATTTTCTGACCAACCTCATGAAATCTACCTGTTGATCTTTCCCCAAATACAAAAGTACAGTGTCTGAATTCTCTAATATCTCTGAATTTGTTTGTCTAATAACAAGGAGTTCACTTTGGGAATTGTCTGATTCTTTTTCGATCTCAAGCATTTTCTCATCCCCTCCTCTATTACACTCACTACTCTGCAGGTTTTTGTCTTTAACAAAGTCTATAATCATTAGCCATTCTAGCTGCTTGTCTTACTGTCATTCCCCTTTGGTCTTACACATGAATTCTGATTCTAGAAGGGAATGAAGTTTTAATTCTTCTTAAAGAATAATTTCTCTGAGAGTATTGTAATTATTCTGAGCCTTTAATGCTCTTATCCACCTGTCAACATTATTTTGTTGAACTCTCTCAAACTCAGTAGAAGTTTGAGAAGGCTGTTTCTGTAAGTTCTAAAACATCTGTCTGTATATTTCTGAGACCAACTCATATGTGGATAGAACAGCTGTTTTCACTTCCTCATGATCCCGAGAACGTTCCTCTGACAGAGATGTCGAAATCCCTTGTTGATCCCCAAGTTCATTTTTGCATGGGCAA
>NW_025172742.1:0-1849 GCF_004010195.1 Chiloscyllium plagiosum | reverse complement strand
CTCCTGGATATTGAACACGCAGTCGTGGCCATCCTTTTGACGTGTCTCTCTAAGGTCTATTAAATCATTTTCATTCGTGTTGATTTGTGCCATTAATTCTTCAACCATGTTACAAATGCGATGAGCATTCAGGTGAAGTGCTTTTTGTTAGGTTTCTTGTCCTTATGATTTCTGTAATAATATCTCCTTTTGCTTGTTGTCTCTCCTCACCTGTCCATTGACGTCTTCTCTCCTCTGTTTCCAAAGGCCCAACACGCCCAACACATGAACTGCACTTTACGCAATCCACTCCACTGCAATCACTGCTCGCAATGTGATTTCTACTATTTTGGGAAACGAAGTTTGGACTGAGTGACCACACTGCAGAACATCCAAGTTCTGTCTTCAAGAAGAGTTGCAGCGAACCTCAACACATGCTGGAAGCATAACACCTCAGTTTCTATTTGGGGAGTCTGCAGCTTTCCAGGCCTCATATCAATTTATTTTTTTAGAGCCTCAACTCTCCAATGTCCTATTCCCCTATCTCACACGCCAGGCCTTGTTGTCAATTGGCCTTCCATAACACTCTACATATGGTTCGCCACTAACAGTCTCCATTAACAGCTATTCACCCTGCTAGCCAAATCATCATCCATTCCTTTGTCCAACTGTTCTTCTCTCTATTTGAACTCTAACCCGATCTCTCGTTCGTTTACTCCTTTCCCTCTCCCAACCGCCACTATATCTTCTGCAGATAGACCAACATTTTCCAAGTTATCGTCAGTTCAGAGGAAGACGCACTGAGAGGTTCCTGATCAGTTTCATCTGGGGACTGAGACAATATTGGAGGTTTTGAGAGTCTTAAACGTGGACAAATCCCCAGCTCGGAGTGAAGTTATATCTCCCGTTGCTCTGTGAGACAAAGGAGCAATTTTAGGAGTATGGACCAATGTTTCACATTCCTCTTTGGCCACAGGGAAGTTGGTCGAGGACTGAAGAACTACTAATGGGGTTCCACTTTTTAGCAAGGCAGTTAGAAACAAACCAGGGAAATACAGTCAAGTGAGCATCACAGGAGTGGTCAGGAAACGTTCGTAGAAACCTCTGAATGAGATAATTAATTCGGACTTGTCCAGGCAAGGTTTGATGAAGGAGTCAGCATGGTTTTGTCCGAGGAGGTGATGCTTAATAGATATGTGTAAAAGTTTTGGGGAAGTGATCAGATTTTTAAATGAGGGGAGTGAACATGATTTACTGTATGTGGGTTTCAACGAGATCCCACACGGGAGACTGACAATAGGGTAAAAACATAAGCAATTCACGATCACGTGATGTCAGTGAAATTCATTCCAATGGATCAGAGACCAGATACAACGCCGGCAAGCAGCTTGATTAAACAAATTGACATTGTGGGAAAGAAATTGACCAGGCTGACACAGAACTGATTCTCCGCACTGATGGCCAGAATGTTCTAACCCAAGCAGTGGGTTCAGACAGTTTTCATAGGGGTACAACACAAAGGTGATAATTGCAAAGCAGTAACAGTACAGTGGTGAAAATTGTAAAGCGATTAAAATAAGTATAAACTGAATGGAATTTAACCAAACGTCTGGCAGTACTCATTCATTTGTAATTGACACTGGATATTCCAGCCATTCCTGGAATAGGTGAGAATGTCTTCTCGAGTATTTCCTCTCTCCACGAGTATGTGTAAATGTTCATTTTCCTGGCTTTCAGTTCTGTCCACTGTGCTCCTCCTGGGAGCAAAGTCTTCCGGGGTCTCTCAGTCTGCCTCTTTGTTTATGCACCATCGGTTTATATGGGAAACGAGCCTGCATTAGGGTATTCGGACTGAAGTGATGATCGAGGT
>NW_025172741.1:0-1849 GCF_004010195.1 Chiloscyllium plagiosum | reverse complement strand
GTGTTCATCAACAGAATTAAGACAAATGGGAAGTAAGGGTGTAAAACGATACCAAACCACTGAAAGCCCAGCCACCTGGGATCAGTAAATAACTTGACTTTGTTTTGCAGTACCATGGAACATTGTCAATTGCTCACCTAGGGTGAAATCGAAAATATAAGGGAATATTTTTTGAACAGCACAACATGCTGGTTGCAGCAAGAACCACAGCCAAGACTTTCTTTGATCAACATTTTCTCTTCATTTTCCAGCATCACATGGCCACTAAATGATCAAAGGAGAAAAGGACAGTGAGCCAGATGGAACAGTCTGTGGCTGCACAAGCCAAGGCACAGACAGCACTGCACACATGGGGAGGTCCAGGAAACACCTTGGGGTGTCAATGTATTTGAGTTGGAGCAGTGTGATGTTAGAGAGAATGAACAGTAGATCCCCTGCTGCCATAGCCAAAGGCAGTGTCTTGTGCAGTTAGAAAGGCTGCACTGTCCCTGTGAGAGAACCAAATCAACCTGGAAATTAACTGAAAAAGACAGAAGATAAAATGGAAATTGGAAATTACAGATCAGACAATATCCGTGTCTGCCCAGAGAGAAATGGAAGATCTTAGCACCTAACTGGGTCAGGAGGGAGGGTTCCGATGTCACGTTTAAACATGACAGCTCAAGCCTGACCTATTTCAAAGCTCCTCACTCCTGGCTTTTACTAAATGGGCAGAGGCAATTGACAGGCGAGAAGGTGGTATAATTTTTAAGGTGAAAAGTAAGCAGTTTAGAGGGGATTGGAGGGAAGGGTTTTCAATCAAAGTGTGAGGGGTATCTCATAATTACCTGGATGAACACTTTAAATCAGTTGAACTTTGCCAGCTGAAGCATCCCCTCCCCCCAAAACTGGCAAGTGAATTCTGGATGTTTAGGTTAGTCCTCATGTCCCCTGTAACCCTTCCATCAATCAGAAAACCTCTTGTACCCTTGGAAAATGACCCTCCATTCAGGGTGACAGGTCTCCATTCAAGGTGCAAATTACTTAGACGCTAAATCACATTACCGCTCTTTCTCCTCTATTCTGGGGAAACTGAACCTGACCTGTCCTTCTTTCCTCAATGCTGCACTAATTTCCATGTATTAGCAACATTCTTGTAAACACCCCTGTTCTCTCCTCAGTGTAATTCTGTCCTCGCTGTTAGGTAGTCACCAGAGCTGTGCATAAAACTGCAGCTGAGTGATCCAATGTCTCATGTAATTCCAGTGTTACCGGTCTGGCAGGGGGAGAGGGAATTTGTTGTGGATTGGCTCTGGTGCAGGCTGACCGGACAGTAATTTGGGGATGGTAATATGGTATTATGTCTCAGCATGGATGTCTGGTCAGGATATAGGGTCTATAATGGAACTGTTGGGGCAAACTCTGATCGAAGTACAGGGTTAGTTAATCAGTTCCTCACAAGTTAGATGATGTGTTTAATAGTCTCACCTCTGTTGTGATACCAGATGATGTAATCACAGACCAAGCCAGACCCCAGATAGAAATACAGCTTGATAGATTACAATCTGATTTGTTTTGGTTTAACCAAGTGATCTGTTCCTGAATTGCACACGCCCAATGCTGCAAATATTGTTTCAGCAAAAAACAGGAATTTGTGATAAAAGAAATGATGATACAATAGAATAAATAAAGCTACGTACTTCTGATGAAGATTCAAAGGCAATGAACACGCAATAAATGTATAATCTCATTAATTTCAAAGAAATGCATAAATGAAAAGAGATCAATTGTCTTTTATCTATGCAGTACTTCCGGTGCCATTGCAGAGAAAACATGTCTTGTATTATACTCACAGCAGAATCTTATACTT
>NW_025172740.1:0-1849 GCF_004010195.1 Chiloscyllium plagiosum | reverse complement strand
ATTCTCGATGAAGGGCTCATGCTCGAAACATTGACTCTCCTGCTCCTCGGATGCTGCCTGACCTGCTGTGTTTTTCCAGCACCACACTTTGATGACTGAGTACCAGAGTGAACCACTGGTGCTGGGTATCACTGGTCACCTTCTCTGAAATGTCACTGGCATCCAGCGAAGAGTCTCGCAATCTCCTGCCCATCCTCAGGGCACAGTGACAATGCCCTACTCAATCCATGTGCCCAGCTATAAGCTGCTAGTGAGTAAAAGACACAACCGTGGGGTCAACAACTGAGTCTGACAATGAAAACAAGCAGACCACCTTACAGCCAAAACAATGAGTGGCTGGGGTGGCTTCCGGTGGCCTTAGATATTGAGTGTACGCAAACATTATATTTAAAGCTGAAAAACAGCATTGTCCATTGCTCGCTGGTGAATGCTGGTGAGGCTACACTAGGAGAACTGTGTACAGTTTTGGTCTCTTTACTTGAGAAAGGATGTACTGGCACTGGAGGGGGTGCAGAGGAGCTTCACTGGGTTGATTTTGGTGTTGAGGGGTTGGTTTACGTGGAGAGGCTGAGTTGACTGGGACTATATTCATTGGAATTTAGAAGAATGAGGGGGGATCTTATAGAAACATATAGATTTATGGGAATAGATAAGATGCAAGTAGAGAGATCAATTCTGGAAACTAGATCTAGAGGGCATATCCTCAAAATAAGGAGGGAGCAGATTTCGGACGGAGCTGAGGAGGAACTTCTTCACCCAAAGGGTTGGGAATGTGTAGAATTCCGTGCCCTGATGAAGATACCTTGATGAATTATTTTAAGGCAAATGAAATAGATTTTTAACAGTAAAGGAATTAATGGTTACAGTGAGAGCACGGGTAAGTGGAGCTGAGGCCATGAAAAGATCAGCCCTGGTCATACTGAATGGCTGAGCAGGCTCAAAAGGCCAAGTGGCCTGCTCCTGCTCCTAATTCTTGTGTTCTCACAATCTTGTCCATTTCTAGTTTCAATTCAGCATTGCCTGCAGTAGTTTCACTTGCTGATTCCACCAGCCACAGCGACATGTCTCACTGTGTCCCTGATGATCCATAACACGGTTAGATTTTGCGTCATGCAAATTCTGAAATGATGGCCTGAACACCCAAGCCTGGGTCATTAACATACGTTAGACAGGAATGCTCCTGTAATCCATTCATGGAGGATCACATCCTGCACCTTTGCCCAGAACCGACCAGCACTGAGACCGCTGCAAAAGAAACCTGTGGATGCTGGAGACCTGAAACCAAAACAGAAACTGCTGCAGAAACTCAGCAGATCTGGCAGCATCTTGTGGAGAGAAAGCAGAGCTAATGTTTCAGACCAGAAACATTTCCAGAATCTCTAGATTTTATTTTGTTCATCATTTATTCTCAGGTTTCTGTCACTCAGCCACACTGTCTTTTTTATTCCCTGTATTTCCAATTTTCCAGAGAAGTCTATTCCAGCTGTACATGTATCTCCAACACACCGATGTCCACCAGAGAGCTGTGACATGTCTCTCTCTAACTGACTTGGTGACAGCTCTCATTCAATATACCCTGACCATTACTCCCCACTTTAACCACTGTGTGTAAACCCATCTATTTAAGTCCGGGGTAAGGAGGAATTCCTCCTCTCTGAGGGGAGGGAATCTGTGGAATTCTTTACCACAGAGGGTTATCAAGGCTGACTCATTTAAAATTCATTTTCTGGATTAGTGGTGCCGGAAGAGCACAGCAGTTCAGGCAGCATCTGAGGAGCAGCGAAATCGACATTTCGGGCAAAAGCCCTACATCAGGAATAAAGGCAGTGAGCTTGAAGCGTGGAGAGAT
>NW_025172739.1:0-1849 GCF_004010195.1 Chiloscyllium plagiosum | reverse complement strand
AAAGTTTTGTATGAAGTGTTTTGTATCGAGTGTAGTGAAGAGCTTTGTGTTTAGAGTTTTGTATCTAGTGCAGTGAAGAGTTCTGTACAAATGGTTTTGTAAATATAGTATAGTTAAGAGGTTTGTAGAAAGACATGTAGATAGTATAGTGAAGAGTTTTGTACAGAGTTTTGTGTATGTAGTATAGTGAACAGTTTTGTCTCAAGAATCTTATCTAGTGCAGTGAAGAGTTTTGTATCAAGAGTTTTATTTCTAGCGTAGTAAAGAGTTTTGTATGCAGTCTGGTAAAGAGTTTTGTACTATGATTTTTGTGTCTGGAAAAGCACAGCAGGTCAGGAGCAGGAAAATCGACGTTTCGGGTAAAAGCCCTTCATGAGGAATGAGGCAGGGAGCCTCCAGGGTGGAGAGATAAATGGGAGGGGCGTGTGGCTGGTGAGAAGGTAGCCAAGAGTACAATGGGTGGATGGAGGTGGGAATGAAGGTGATAGGTCAGAGAGGAGGGTGGAGCGGATAGATGGGAAGGAAGATTGGCAGGTTGGACAGGTCATGAGGATGGTGCTGAGCTGGAAGGTTGGAACTGGGGTAAGGTGGGGGGAGGGAAATGAGGAAACTGGTGAAGTCTACATTGATTCCCTGGGGTGGAAGTGTTCTGAGGTGGAAGATGAGGCATTCTTCCTCCAGGTATCGGTTGGTGAGGGAATGGCGGTGGAGGTGGCCCAGGACCTGCATGTCCTCGGCAGAGTGGGAGGGGGAGTTGAAATTTTCGGCAATGGGGCGGTGGGGTTGATTGGGGCAAGTATCCTGGAGATGTTCCCTAAAATGGTCTGTGAGAAAGTGTCCAGTGTCCCCAGTGTAGAGGAGACTGCATCAGGAGCAACGGATACAATAAATGACATTGGTGGGTGTGCAAGTTGAACTTTGATGGATGTGGAAGGCTCCTTTAGGGCCTTGGATGGAGGTCAGCAGGGAAGGTTTGGCGTTGGTTTCAATTCCTGCAGTGGCAGGGGAAGGTGCCAGGAGGGTGACTGCATCGGTGCTTGCACCCACAAGGAGGTTGAGCAGTTCATCAACTTCAACAACACATTCCACCCTGGCCTTAAATTCACCTGGACCATCTCTGACACGTCCCTCCCCTCCCTGGACCTCACCATCTCCATCAATGATGACCGACTTGACACTGACATTTTTTGCAAACCAACCAACTCCCAAAGCTACCTGGATTACACCTCTTCCCACCCTACCTCCTGCAGAAATGCTATCCCCGCCTCCACTGTATCTGCTCCCAGGAGGACCATTTCCACCACAGAACACACCAGATGGCCTCCTTCTTTAAAGACCTCAATTTCCCTTCCCACGTGGTTAAAGATGCCCTCCAACGCATCTCATCCATGTCCCTCACCTCCGTCCTCAAAACCCACTAGTTTTGTGTCCAGTGCAATGAAGAGATTTGTATAAAGAGTTTTGTATCTAGTGTAGTGAAGAGTTTTATATAAAGAGTTTTGTATTGAGTGTAGTGAAGAGTTTTGCCCTTACAGGGAAAATCCTTCCATTATCGCATGGGACACTTCCATCATTGTGAGTGAGATCTGTTCAGGGCTTTATTTGGATCCTTTGAGTTAATGCCAGCTTCCAGCTTGTTTCATTGCTGCCATGCTGCTAATCCATGCCACCGTGTCATGTCCATGGTCACTCTGTTCTCTTCCAGCTCCTCCATCTTGTTTCTTTCCTGCAGGGCAGCTGGAACTCTCCCCAGCAGGTGCTAATATATTCTCACGTTCTCTTTACTTTGAGATTATAGTTTCCTGAAAAACTCTGTCAACATATTGTTGCACTCCTCTTGGAAGTATTT
>NW_025172738.1:0-1849 GCF_004010195.1 Chiloscyllium plagiosum | reverse complement strand
GTAATCATAATGTGGAGGAGACATTGTTGGACTGCGGTGGACAATGTTTAAAATCACACAACACCAGGTTCCAGTCAAGCAGATTTATTCGGAGGCACTAGGTTTCAGAGCGCTGTGTGTTCATCAGGTGGTTGTGGAGGACAATCATAAGGCACAGAATTTATAGCAACAGGATAGCAGTGTCATGGAATATAATACCAAACACATTTAGTTTCAGCCTTTCACCTGAGAGGATGATCAACTGAGCTTCGAAAGTTGGTACTTCGAAATAAACCTGTTGGATTTAAACCTGTTGTTGTGCGATTTTTAATTCACCCAATCAAACTGGAGCAGGGCCAATTTTGGGGCGAGTTGGCAAACATTCTGCCAACTCGCCCCAAATTGGCCCTGCTCCAGTTTCACACCTTAATCTGTGGACCTGTTTGTTTTTTTCAATAACTATGTTAAAACCAGGACAGTTGTGGTCACAGGACCCAAAGTGCTCTCTGATTGACTATTCAGTCACTTGCCTGACCACGTCGTCTGAGGGGAGGTCCAGTGTTGCACCCGCCTGAGTAGAGTTCGGCATTGTTCGAGTTACATCTTGATTTAAGAAAATTTCTTGGACACATTTGACAAATTGCACTCCTTACGGGCCTTCTAGTCTGTGGCGTGGCCCAGTCCATCCAGGGGAAGTTAAAATCTACAACCAATACTACATTATTATTTCATTAGGTACCTGCAATCTCTCGACACATCTGCTCCTCTCGTATCCGCTGGCTATTTGGGAATCTTGAACACTGTGCCCATCCCCTTTTTGTTTCTAACGTCTCAACATATGGCCTCATTTGATGACTCTTAAAGAGTATCCTCTCGATGCGCTGTTGTTCTGACCTCCCTCATCAAAAGGGCAGCTCCCCCTCCTCACTTACTTGTCCTTCTGTCACACCTGTAGCTTCTGTATCCTGGAACACTGAGCTGCCAGTCCCGCCCTTCTCTCAGCCATGTTTCTGTTATGGTTATAATATTCCAGTCCCCAGAGCAAATCCATGCTCTGAGCTCGTCTTCCTTACCAGTCCGGCCTCGTGCATTGAAATAAATGCATGTTAAACCAATAGTCTTTTCCCTCCCTTGACTGTGCCCCTGGATATCCTGAATAGCAAACTTGTTCTCGATGGCTGATGCATTTTTCCTCTGACCGGTCGATAGGCCCTCCCTTATTGAGAGTCCCTTCCAAACCTTTTTAAACCCTCCCCGAATAACACTAACAAATCTCCCCGCCGGGATACAGGCGTCCCTCTGGTTCACGTCAAACCCGTCATCTTGTATAGGTCACCTCTACCTCAAAAGAGATCGCAATGTTCCAAACCTTACCCCCACACCCCCCCACCCCCCCTCAGCTCCTCAGCCACACATTTATCTGGCCTATCTTTCTATTTCTATCCTCACTGGGGCAGTTGGCACTGGGAGCAATCTGTAGATCACTTCCCTTGAGGTCCTGCTTTTTAACTTCTTATCTAACTCCTGATACTCATTTCACAGGACCCCATCAAATTGTCTACCTCTGTCATGTGGACCAATGTTCACAATGACCTCTGGCTATTCCCCCTCCCCTTCAGAATGTTCAGTAACCGCTCAGAGACATCCTTGACCCTGGTTCCCAGGAGGCAGCACACCATCCTGGGGTCTCTTCTGCAGCCACACAGTCTCCTGTCTGTCACGCTCACAACTGAATCTCCTATCAGTATCACTTTCATTAGAGAGGATCTGGCAAACATACACTTGGAAGACTATCTGCACTTTGTCCATATTTCGAAAGTGGGAGTATGTTAAAGTGATACCATGAGAATTCAGGGCCAGTGTGTTCCTG
>NW_025172737.1:0-1849 GCF_004010195.1 Chiloscyllium plagiosum | reverse complement strand
ACACAGATATGGCCATGCTCTCTGTCTCTCTCTCACACACACAATGAACTATTCTCTTTTATTCATTTTATGTGTTGTAGGAGTTGCTGGCTGGCCAGCAATTTATGCCTCTCCCTAGTTGACATTGAGAAGGTGGAGGTGAGCTGCCGCCCTGATCTACTGTGGTCCACCTGCGGTGGGTTAACCCCCAATGCCATTAGGGAGGGAATTCCAGGACATTGACCCAGTGATAGTGATGGAACGGCATTATATTTTCAAGTCAGGATGGTGCATGAAGAAGGGCTTATGCCCGAAACGTCGATTCTCCTGTTCCCAGGATGCTGCCTGACCTGCTGCGCTTTTCCAGCAGCCCATTTTCAGCTCAGGAAGGTGCATAACCTGGAGGGGAAGTTGAAGGTCGTGCAGTTCCCACACATCCGCTGCCCTTGTTCTTCTAGATGGAAGTTGTTGTGGGATTGGTAGGTGCTGTCTGAGGACCCTCGATAAATTTATGCAGTGCATCATGTAGATAGTAGCAGCAGTGTGTACTGAGCATGTGTGGTGGAGGGAGTATACACTTGTGGATGTGGGCTGCTTTTCCTGGACCGTGTCAAACTTCTTGAATGTTGATGGGGTTGCACCCATCCAGGCAAGTTGGGAGTATTCCATCACACTTCCAACTTGTACATTTTAGATGGTGGACAGGCTGCAGTATTCCTTGCTGCAGTATTCCTAGCTTCTGACCTGCTGTTGTAGCTACTGTGTTTGTGGTAAGTGCAGTTGAGTTTCTGGTCAATGATAACCCGCAGGATGTTGACATTATTGGATTCAGTGATGGTAATACCATTGAAAGCCAAGTGGCAGTGTTTGGATTGTCTTTTATTTTTGATGGAAATGTTACTTGTCACTTGTCAGCCCACGCCTTGATATTGTCCAGATCTTGTAGCATTTGAACGTTGACATCAGAATCTGAGGAGTCGTGAACGGTGAACATAGTGCAATCATCGAAGAACATCCCCACTTCTGACCTTGTGATGGAGGGGGAAGGTCATTGATGAAGCAGCTGAGGATGGTCGGGCCGAGGACACTCCCCTGAGGGACTCCTGTAGATACATCCTGGCCCTGAGCTAACTGACCTCCAACAACCACGACCATCTTCCTATGTGTCAGGTATGACTCCAACCATCAGAGACTGTTAGACTGTTAATTGGCTGGGTGGAATTTGTCCTGTTGTCTTTGTGTGTACTGGACATCCCTGGGCAAGTTTCAGCATTGTTGGTTAGGTACCAGTGTTGTAATCTTACTGCAACATTAATAAGAGACAAAGATTATTTCATTTTAAAACTCTTAGTCTTAATCTATTATTACGCGTCAATACACGCAAATTACATCAACTGTAACCATGCATTACTGCATTCTCTTTCTGTCCATTTACTCCTGCAACTAAATCCCTCCATCTTACATCATCCAAGTTGTGACAAGACATCAGCAATTACATTTTCTCATCCTGCCACGTGTATCATTTTCAAATTGAATGGCTGCAGTAATAAGCTCCATGTAAACCATCTGGAAGTGCAGCCCTTACATTTCTCCAAAAGCTTTAATGGGTTATGATCAGTGCAGACAATTGTACAAGACCCATTACTGACAATATACATGTTGGAATACCAAGCTCAAGGTCTCCTCAATCATGGAATATTTCTGATAAATATTCAGTTTCCTGATGAAGAAACCAATGCGGCTTCCTATCTTCTCATCGTCGTCTTGTAAGAATACAACACCAACACCCACATCAATAGCCATCTCGAGTAGCTTTGTCTAATTAAGTAGAGCTAATACTGGGGCAATAGTTAACACAGCTTTCAGGCTG
>NW_025172736.1:0-1849 GCF_004010195.1 Chiloscyllium plagiosum | reverse complement strand
TCACCCTCTATTTCTCATCCTCTGTTCCAGGCCGTCTGTTTCTCACCCTGTGTTTCATGCACTCAGTTTCTCACCCTGTGTTTGAGGCACTCCGTTTCTCGCCCTCTGTTTCTCACACTCTGTATCAGACACTCTGTTTCTCTCCCTCAGTTTCTGGCATATGTTTTGCGCTCTCTGTTTTTCACCCTCTGTATCAGTCACTCTGTTTCTCAACCTCTGTTTCAGGCACTCTGATTCTCACCCTCTGTTTCTCAACGTCTGTTTCTCACCTTCTTGGTAGGTGCCATCTGTTTCTCACCCTCTATTACTCATCCTCTGTTCCAGGCCGTCTGTTTTTCACCCTCTGTATCAGACACTCTCTTTCTCATTAACTGTTTTTCACCCTCTGTATCAGTCACTCTGTTTCTCACCCTCTGTTTCAGGCACTCTGTTTCTCAACCTCTGTTTCTCACCCTCTGTATCAGACACTCTCTTTCTCACCAACTGTTTTTCACCCTCTGTATCAGTCACTCTGTTTCTCAACCTCTGTTTCAGGCACTCTGATTCTCGCCCTGTGTTTCTCACCCTCTGTATCAGGCAGTCTGTTTCTCACCCTCTGATTCTCACCCTCTGTATCAGACACTCTCTTTCTCACCAACTGTTTTTCACCCAGTGTATCAGTCACTCTGTTTCTCACCCTCTGTTTCAGGAACTCTGTTTCTCAACTCTGTTTCAGGCACTCTGATTCTCACCCTCTGTTTCTCAACGTCTGTTTCTCACCTTCTTGATAGGTGCCATCTGTTTCTCACCCTGTGTTTCAGGCACTCTGTGTCTGTCCATCTGTTTCTCACCCTCTGTTTCAAGCACTCTGATTATCGCCCTCTGTTTCTCACTGTATGTTTCTCACCATCTGGATAGGCGCCCTCTGTTTCTCACCCTTTGTTTCAGGCAATCTGTTTTTCACCCTCTGTATCAGTCACTCTGTTTCTCACCCTCTGTTTCTCACCCTTTGTATCAGGCACTCTGATTCTCACCCTCTGTTTATCACCCACTGTTTAACACAATCTATATCAGGAACTTTCTTTCTCACCTTCTGTTTCTCACTCTCTGTGTCAGGCTCTCTGTTTCTCACATTCTGTTTCTGGCACTCTCTTTCTCACACTGTTTCAGGCACTGTGTTTCTCACCCTCAGTTTCTCACCCTCTGTTTCAGGAACTCTGATTCTCACCCTCTGTTTCTCAACGTCTGTTTCTCACCTTCTTGGTAGGTGCCATCTGTTTCTCACCCTGTGTTTCAGGCACTCTGATTATCGCCCTCTGTTTCTCACTGTATGTTTCTCACCTTCTTGATAGGCGCCCTCTGTTTCTCACCCTTTGTTTCAGGCACTCTGTTTTTCACCCTCTGTGTCAGGCACTCTGTTCCTCACCCTCTGTTTCTCACCCTCTGTATCAGGCACTCTGTTTCTCTCCCTCTGATTCTCACCCTCTGTGTCAGGCACTCTCTTTCTCACCAACTGTTTCTCACCCTGTGTATCAGTCACTCTTCTGTTTCAGCTGTTCTGATTCTCACCCTCTGTGTCAGGCACTCTCTTTCTCACCAACTGTTTCTCACCCTGTGTATCAGTCACTCTGATTCTCACCCTCTGTTTCACAACGTCTGTTTCTCACCTTCTTGATAGGTGCCATCTGTTTCTCACCCTCTGTTTCAAGCACTCTGATTCTCTCTTGTTTCTCACCCTCTTTTTCTCACCCTGTATTTCAGGAACTCTGTTTCTGTCACACTGTTTCTCATCCTCTGTTTCAGGCACTCTGTTTCAGTCACACTGTTTCTCACCCTTTGTTTCTCACCCTCTGTTTCTCACCCTCTGTAT
>NW_025172735.1:0-1849 GCF_004010195.1 Chiloscyllium plagiosum | reverse complement strand
CAGCATTCATCATGTTCCTCTCCTCAGTGAACATTGATGCAAAGTAATCATTCAGAATCTCACTCATTTTCTCAGGTTCGGCATACAACCTTCCTTCATTATCCTTTCGTGGACCAATCCTTTCTCTAGTTACCCGCTTGCTTCTTATATAAGAATAAAATTCTTTGGGATTCTCCTTAATTTTGCTCGCTAAAGCTATTTCATGACCCCTTTTAGCCCGCTTGATTCCTCGTTTAAGACTTGTCCTAATCTTTCAATATTCTTCAGGGCCCATTCTGTTCTTAGCTGCCTAGACCTTATGTATGCTTCCCTTTTCCTCTTGGCTAGTCGTACAATTTCTCCTGTCATCCACGGTTCACGAATCTTACCCTTCCAATCCTTTGCCTTCAACGGGACATGCCTATCCTGCACTATCTTTGAAAACCTCCCACTTCTGAAATGTGGACTTCGCTTCAAATCCACATGAGGCTCCTGCCTAATTTTGATACAATTGGCCTTGGCCCAGTTTAGTACTCTTCCCTTAGGAACACTCTCTTCTTTATCTACGAGTATTCTAAAACTTACAGAATTGTGGTCACTGTTCCCAAAGAAATTCCCCACCGCAACCTCAATCGCCTGTCCTGGCTCGTTCCCCAATACTAGGTCCAATATGGCCCCTCCCCTCATCGGACTGTTAACATACTGCTCTAGAAAACTCTCCTGGACACTTCTTACAAATTCTACCCCATACAGACCTCTGATGTTAAGTGTATCCCAGTCAATGTTGGGAAAATGAAAATCTCCCATCACCACTACCTTATTGCCTCTACATCTTTCCATAATAATTTCCATAGGTGAGGTGAATTGCCCATGCTAAATTGCCCGTAGTGTTAGGTGAAGGGGTAAATGTAGGGGAATGGGTCTGGGCGGGTTGCTGTTCAGAGGGTCGGTGTGGACTTGTTGGGCCGAACGGCCTGTTTCCACACTAAGTTATCTAATCTAATCTGTTTACCTATTTGTTCTTCTACCTCACGCTCACTGTTGGGAGGCCTGTAATACAGCCCCAACATTAACAACATTAAAAGTGGTCACTGGTTAGGCCACTTTTGGAACACTGTATTCAATCTGGTCTCGCTGCGATGGGAAAGATGTTACTAAACATGAAAGGGTGCAGAAAAGATTTACAAGGATGTTGCTGGGGTTGGAAGGTTTGAGTTGTGGGGAGGTGCTGAATAGGCTGGGGCTGTTTTCCCTGGGACATTGAAGGCTGAGGGGTGACCTTACAGAGGTTTATAAAATCATGAGAGCCATAGATAATGTAAGTCGGCAAGGTGTCTTTCTCCCAGAGTCCAGAAATGGAGGGCATGGTTTTAAAGTGAGAGAGGAAAGATATAAACAGGACCTAAGTGGTGACTCTTTCAAAGAGAGGGTGGTGTGTGTACTGAATGAGCTGCCAGAGGAAGTGGTGGAGGCTGGTAAAAATACAACATTTATAAGGCACCTGGATGAATAGGAAGGGTTCAGAGGCATATGGACCAAATGCTGGCAAATGGGACTAGATTAACTTAGGATATTTGGTCGGCAATGATGAGTTGGACCGAAGGGTCTATTTTCATACTGTACAATTCTCTGACTTTAATTAATATAGTACCTTCCATTTAAGGAGTAATCCAATGCACTTCACAGGGACATTATAAACAAAGTATGATAACAAACCACAGAAGGCAATGTTAGATTATAGGATCAGAAGCTTGATCAGAGAATTTTAAGAAATGCTTTAAAGGAGGAAAATGAGGTATAGATGTGGAGAGGTGTTGTAAGGGAATTATTGCTTTGATGCTGAGGCAAGTGAAGGTATAGACATCAATAG
>NW_025172734.1:0-1849 GCF_004010195.1 Chiloscyllium plagiosum | reverse complement strand
TGACGTTTCTGAATTACGACTGTGGAATTATGATTCTAATGCTGGCCATGAAACCCTTGTCAATTGTTGTTAAAACTCATCTGGTTCTCTAATGCCCTTTAGGGATTAGGGCTGTTCTTGTCTTGTCTGGGCTACATGTGACTCCAGACCCACAGCAATTGGTGCGGTTGGTGGAGGTCAGCCATCTAAGCTTCAGGGCCTCACAGCAGGAAAACCTCAAGATTGTGTCCTGGCCCTAATTATCTTTAGTGACTGTATAACTGACCTTCCCTTAGTCAGAATGTCATGAGTGAGAGGATTCGCTAATACTCACACAATGTTCAGCAGCATTCTTCCCTCCTCAGATACTGAAGCACTCCATGTGGCTCTGCAGCAAGATCCTGGCAACTTCAGCTCCTCGGAAACGGCATTAGGGAGCTGGCCACAGAGCTGGATGAACTTCGGATCATTCGGGAGGCTGAGGGAGTAATTGAGAGGAGTTACAGGGAGGTAGTCACACCTCCGGTACAGGGGAAAGGTAGATGGATTACAGTCAGGGGACGGAAAGGGAACTGGCAGACAGTGCAGGGACCCCCTGTGGCCGTTCCCCTCAATAACAAGTATACTGTTATGGATACTGTTGCGGGGTAGCGACTTACCAGGGGTAAGCCATGGGGTACAGATCTCAGGCACAGAGTATGTCCCTGGTGCTCAGACGGGAAGGGGGAAGAGGAGCAGAACATTAGTCATTGGGGACTCCATAGTTAGGGGGACAGATAGAAGGTTCTGTGGGAACGAGAGAGACTCATGGTTGTTATGTTGCCTCCCAGGTGCCAGGGTTCATGACGTTTCTGATCGTGTTTTTGGTATCCTTAAGGGGGAGGGGTGTAGCCCCAAGTCATGTTCCACATAGGCACCAACTACATAGGTAGGAAAAGGGCTAGGGATTTAATGCAGAAATTTAGGATTGCTACCCATGTCACTTGCTAGCGAGATGAGGAATAGGGAGAGAGAGCAGTTGAACACATGGCTACAGGAATGGTGCAGGAGGGACAGTTTCAGATACCTGGATAATTGGGGCTCATTCTGGGGTAGATGGGTCCTCTACAAACAGGATGGTTGACACCTGAACCAGAGAGGTACCAATATCCTTGGGGGGCAATATGTTTATGCTCTTCAGGAATGGTGAAGCTAATTCAGCAAAAGATGGGAACCTGAATTGTAGCTCCAGTGTACAGAAAGTTGAGAGTAGTGAGGTCAAAAATAAGGTTTAAAGGTCACAGGAATGCAGCGGCAGGCAAGAAGGTGGTTTGAAGTGTGTCTACTTCAATGCCAGGAGCATCCGGAATAAGGTGGGTGAACTTGCAGCATGGGTTGGTACCTAAGACTTCGATGTTCTGGCCATTTCACAGACATGCAGAGAGCAGGGACAGGAATGATGTTGCAGGTTCCAGGATTTAGATGTTTCAGTATGAACAGAGAAGGTAGTAAAAGAGGGGGAAGTGTGGCATTGTTAGTCAAGGACAGTATTACAGGTGGCAGAAAGGTGAGGACCCATCTCCTGAGTAGAACAGGTAAAGTTTAGAAACAGGAAAGGTTTCCCCTGTTGGGAGTTTTGTATAGGCTTCCAAAACGTTCCAGAGATGTAGAGTAAAGGATTGCAAGAATTATTTTAGATAGGAGAGAAAGTAACAGGGTAATTGTTATGAGGTCTTTCACTTTCCAAATTGTGATTGGAAATGCTATAGCTTGTGGCAAGGACAAATGGATTTGGTACTGGCTAATGAAATGGGCAAGGTGATAGATTTAGAGGTAGGTGAGCACTTTGGTGATAGTGGGTAAAAACAATGACTGTAGATGCAGGAAACCA
>NW_025172733.1:0-1849 GCF_004010195.1 Chiloscyllium plagiosum | reverse complement strand
CTATTCTGCAAATCTGTTCAGCCCTTTCCTGATCTAGAATCTATCTACTTCTGCCTTTAAAAGGTGTTTAGGGTCTCTGCTTCCACTAAATATTCTGGTAGAGAAATCCAAAATAAAACCACCTGCAGAAAGGAAAGTTAATTGATGTTTTGAATGGGTGATTTCTCAAGTTTAACAAATGAACTATAAGTTTGCATGTTACACGTAAGTCGAAGCAGTCTATCTACAGCTAATCTGTCAGGATCCCATAAAATGTTTATCAGATCGTGAGCCAACATAGTCTATTCAGCAAATCAAGTCTGTTCCACAATTCATTACCATCATGGCTGATTGGTGATCCTCAAATCCACCTTCTTGTCTTATCCCCATAGCTCTTCATTCCCTTACTGCTTAGAAATTTGTCCACCATCTGCATTGACTAGACTTAGCGACAGGGTTTCAACAAAGCTATTATTCAGTAACCCTCTGAGACAGGAGGTACTCCTCACCTTCATCTTAAAGATATGCTCCCTTTGATTGAGGCTATATCCTCTGGTCCTGTACTCTCCCACAAACGGAGACAACCTTGTTGTCAATGAGCCTGTCAACCCTACTAAGAATCTGATTTTGTTTTCATTAAGATCTCCTCTCATTCTTCCAAACTCCAATGAGATTTTGACTAAACTACTCAAGCTCGCTCCATAAGAAAATACCTCAATTCTCAGGATTAATTCTGTGGAGCTTCTCCTATCTGCCACCAACACGTCTATTATCTCCTCTACATATTTCCTTAGAAAATTAGACCACAACAGTTCACATTTGTGCAGGTTCAGTCTGCGTAGAAACGTGTACATGTTTAGAATGATATGTATGCTCCACGATATTTGAACAAATTCCTAATATTGCGAACCAATTTCCTATTTTTGCTGAATTGCATGCCAACTCTTTGACTGTCAAGCCGAGGGCCTGAAATTCCTGAGTCCTTTCTCTTGTAAATTAGATTCAGCTCTTCTATTTTGCCTGACAATGTTAATCAATACAAACTTTCTGATACTATATGTCTGATGCCAACTTTGTGTGCACTCACCTTAGTTTTTTCTATCTCATATTAAACTCCTTGCATCATCCTCGCCATTTGCCTTCCCAATTCTGTTTATGTTACTCACAGATATGGAGGTAGTACTTTCATTTCTATCACCTGAGTCATTGTGTAACTAATAATTCTGGCCCCAGCACTGATCCCTGTGGCAACGCACTGGTTAAAGTTCATCATCCCAAAAATAGTTCCTAGATGCTTCTCTTTCAGCGGGTCCACTCTGCAGACATGTTATACTCAATTAAACTATCAATTTCCCCAATGAAAGCAGGAAATAAACCCATGCTATTAGTATCGTTCTGTTTGATAAATTACCTATCTCGGCAACTGAACTTACCAACACCCAGTACCTGACACAACTGAAACATTAAAATGTACATTTACAGTCAATGTTGCTCACAATAGCTGATACAGTTCTGTGACGTTGCCTCATTACTATTGTACCTGCATAGAACGTTTTGCAAATAAAGCAGAAATGCACCCAGATTGCATTGAATCCTATAACTCTGTCATCTCTCATCTTATTTTCTTTCTTCTAATGAACGATTTCGCAAATCCTCATCTCATACATTTGCTTCAACTTGTTCATCTGACCTATCATTACGTTTGTCAAACCATAAAAATGTGATGGAAATTGATTATTTGCATATTTTTAAGGGTGGGGGTGCATGTATTCATAATCCTGTTTTAGAAGGGGATCAAGCATTTTTAGGGTAGAGGAGAATGTTGAATACAAATCAAAAAGGAATCAATCACTATCTTGTGAATGTCAGA
>NW_025172732.1:0-1849 GCF_004010195.1 Chiloscyllium plagiosum | reverse complement strand
AACCTCTGACACGCTATCTGACACTAACTTTACCAACAAGCATTTAAAGATAAGCACTGCAAATATGAAATAGTATTCAAATGACAGGTAAATAACATTCACCCCAAGCTTCATACTGTGATTTGTTTTTTTTCCATGTTATAATACTAAGGCAGCACGAAACTGTTACGAGTAACAATAAGAGGTCAAACACCTGAATTGCTTTGTCCAAATGGGGTGATGATCTCTACAGTGAAAGCGCATCACTGGCCTAAACCATGTAAGAAGGGGAATTCTTATACCACACGGTCAGCGTGCAGTTCCCTTCAGCAGATTGAGATGAAGTCAGAGTATACCTTTTGCAATTTGGATCACAGTGTGAATTCAGTGCAAAGGGGGAGAGGTGTTTTCAATAAGGTTTACTCAAAGAAGGAAACTTTCCGAGTGAGATGTGTGGGAGGTGTAAAACCGCATGAATGGAGAGGCCGAGCCACACTGAGACCAAAGGCAAAGTGGCAGCACTAAACGCAGCTTGATGCTATTGCAGAGTAGGTAGTCCTGATCAAAGAGTTTCAGGTGAAGTGGGGAGGGACCATAATATAAGAGACTGTACTCTGTAACTTGTGAGGGAGAACCTGGAATCACGAAGGGGACACGAGCAGGAAAGAGGATGGAGCAGCAATGGCACCAGTTTCTGGGGGGAATTCAGGAAGCACAGCTGAAATTCATGCCTAGCATCTGCTTCTGGACCCTGAAATAAATATCCTAAATCTGGCTCTCCACTAATGCTCATCAATTGTATCCTTGAGAGCCTTTGTCAACCATGGGTGCTTCGGCTTCTTATCGAGTTCTTCTTTTGAACAGAAACGAAAATTACTGAGCGGTTTGGGATATCTGTTTGAATGTCTGCTCACGTATACTCACTGGCCTTCCTCTGGGTCTATTTTCACATTCCGCTTCAGACCAGATGTGAGGCAGAAATCCTCAAATTAGATGCCTGGTTCTTTTCAATCATTCAGGGGGAACTTCTGCATATGGCTGAACAAAAGATCAGCGGAGGCTGACTCCAGTCTCCAAGTTTCTGCATCTCTGTTGTTTCTGTTTGACGATGCCACCTTCGTGTGAGCTGCGTCTAACGTGACCTCCTTTTCCATCAAACCAGAAATCCCCGAACTCTTGTGGACAGGGCCTTCAGCTATGACTGTCCTATCTCCCACAGTGTTGCCCTCAATTCGTCCCGTCCATCCCAGAACAATGATAGATTCCTCCTTGTCCACACTTTCTCCTGCACGAAAATCCACATTCACATATTCATCTTACGCCATTTCCACCATCTCCAGCAGGACAGCATCATCAAACACATCTTCCCCTCCTGCCCACTGTCAGTATTTCGCAGCGACCGTTCCCTCTGTATCACCGTCCATCAGCCTGAACGTTTCCCCACTCCCCAATCACACCATCCCATGCAATTACAGAAGCTGCAACACTTGTACCCTGAACACTTCCCCACTCCCGCATGGCAACTTCCCATGCAATTGCAGAAGCTGCAACACTTGCTCATTCGCCTCTTCTCTCCTCACTGTCCAAGGAACCAAACATACCTTCCAGGTGAAGCAGTATTTCTGTTGTAAACTTTCAATCTGGTCTCCTATCATTGCTGTTCACAATGCAGTCTCTCTATATTGGCGAGACCAAACAGAGATTGCTTTGAAAAACACTCCCACTCTGTCTGTGGAAATAACATTGACCTTCTCATTACTTCCCATTTCAATAACCTACCTTGCTCTCATGCTAACATTTCAGCCTTGGGCTGCTGCAATGTTCCAAGGAAGTACAACCCAAGCTCGAGTAACACCTCACTTTACACTTT
>NW_025172731.1:0-1849 GCF_004010195.1 Chiloscyllium plagiosum | reverse complement strand
GCCAAACACCTCGCCTGCAGCTACAATTAATCTAACCAAAGCCCAACTCACTCAGATTTCATAGAATCTAGTAAGGCAGAGGTTAGATAAAGAAAGGAGAAGCAAACGTTGATGGGAGTTATATATATATAAGTCAAAAAGTTGATTCAAATATCGGGTAGTGTTACAAAACAGGAAATTGGAAATGCAAGATTGTGGATACTGCAGTAAGGATGGAGAAATTCCACTTGTGCATAACCTGGGATACCCAAATGTTGGGCGAATGGATATCATAAGTAAATAGGGGCTGGTTGCCATTTATCATATGTTTATCACTGAGCTGGGCATCTGGCTGTTTTGGAGTTGGTGTGTGATCAGAAGCAATGATTGAACATTTACTTGCAATAAAGGAGCTATTGGGATACGGATCTTAATACATTGAATTTAACATGTCATTCGAATACAAACCAGTTTATTTTGTTAAGCTATGTGTATATATATGTGCCATGCAGGACGTGAATTTATGAGAATCAAGTTGGCTTCAGTGAATTTGAATGGGACATGACAAATATCGAATAGAAGATAGACAATATTTGTTATATAAAGAAACTCGAGAAGATGTACAGTATACATATATCCGCCAAAGTGCAAATACCAAAATGGAAAGGTGACAGATCCATGGTTAACAAAAGAAATTAAAAATTGTATTAGATCAAGGAAAGTGGTTCAGAAAAATGCCAGTTATTGTGGATTTATTGGAAGAAAGGAGGACGTAGAAACAGAAAAGGAAATTAAAAAGAGATCAAGAATGCAATCTAACTCGAATCATGAAGACTGAAGACAAACTTACATCAACATTTGAAAGTAAAATGGTAGCAAGTCCAAGTATGGAACAGTGAATGTGTGGGCAGAATAAATGATTGTAGAGAACAGTCAAAGTACAGGGAAACGAAACAGTTATATTGCGTCTGTCTTCATGGAGGACGGTGCAGAACATCTCCAGCAATTACGAAGTGACCAAGGGACTTGCGTAATTAAGGACTAAAATCATTCATATCAGTTGTTGTTGTCGTGTTTGACAACATTAACGAATTGAGGATTGGTAAGTCTGACAAACCAGATGTATTGAAATTTCAGAGAAGCAGCAATACACACATTGATTGCATTGGGGATCACAGTATTTTTTTCGAATTCTAGAAGGAAAGACGAGGGAGCACGCAGAACTACAGGTCAGTTAACTTGTCACCAACAATAGGGAATCTGTTAAAATCTACTGTAACGAATGTTATTTTTGAAATTTTCAAAGTAATTGCAAACTTCAAGAAAATGTTTGTGCTCTTATAAAAGGGAAGTTTCAATTTTTAAACTTACATTTTCAAGACACCTCTTGCGACACAAACAATGGAGAACCAATTGACGTGATATAGTTGGATATTCAGGATAGTTGCATGATTTGGAGCAAAGATGTCTGAGGGGGTCGTGATTCAGCAGATAAGATTACGAGGGGCATGGACAAAATTGATATACGGAAGTTGTTCATTTTAGGTACAGCGCAAGAACAACGGTGCACACTTTTAAAGTGAAGTGTTTGAGGTTGAGAGAGGAATTGATTATCGTTCTTCGCCGAGAGGGGTTTGGTTTCTGGAATGTACTTCCTGAGATGGGAGATGTCAAGGTAATCAAAAAACCATTAAAATGTATTTGCACGAGCACTTGACGTGTCATAATATTTCCAGATACGGACCTCGTGCAGGAAAATGGGACTAATGTAAACCGTACAGAGTCTATATTCCTGTGAATGTATGGCTGTGGAAGGTCAGCCGTTGAGAATCTTGAAACAGGAATTGCTGAGTTTGTGAAGTGCATATTA
>NW_025172730.1:0-1849 GCF_004010195.1 Chiloscyllium plagiosum | reverse complement strand
CAGGGGAAAGATATAAAAGGGACCCAAGGGGTACGTTTTTCATATATAGGGTGATGCATGTATGGAATGAGCTGCCAGTGGAAGTAGTGAATGCTGGTAAATTACAACATTTAAAAGGCACCTGGATGGGTATATGAATAAGAAGTATTTAGAGGGATATGGGCCAAATGTTGGCAAATGTTTAGGATACCTGGTTGGCATGGACGAGTTGGACCAAACAGTCTGTTTCTCTGTCTGTACCTCTCTCTGACTCTATGACTCTATGTGGCCGAACTAAAATTCTATGAAGCTGCAACATGACTTGCCAATTTTTATACTCTATGCCACAGCCAATGAAAGTAAGCATGTTGTATGCCAGCATGACCATCTTATCCACAAGTGTTACCCCCTTCACAGAACTATAGACCTGATTGCCTGGATTGCCTCTATGTTAATGGTTCTCAGGGTTCTGCCATTTACTCTATACCACCCTCCTTCATTAGACCTTTCAAAATGCCTCAACTCACATTTGTTCAGATTAAATTCGATCTGCCATTTCTCTCCCAAGTATCCAGACTACCCATATCCTGCTGCATTCTCTGGTTATCCTTTCATTATCCACAGCTCTCCAATCATTGTGTTGTCTAATCAGACTTACTAATCAGACCATCTAAATTCTGCTCCAAATGTTTTACATTTATTGCAAAAAATAGGGGTCACAGCACTGATCCCTGTGAAATATAACTGGTCACAAATCTCCAGTCAGAAAAATATCCTTCTGCTACTATTCTCAGTCTCCTCTCACAAGGCAATGCTGTATCCATCGTACTGGCTCACCATGGATCCCATGTGACTTTACCTTCTCCACCAGGGTATTGGTGTCCCTTCCAATTTAGGTGCAACCCACCCTTCTTATACAAGTCCCATCTGCCCTGGAAGACATCCCAATGATCCAGATACATAGAACTCTCCATTTTTTAAGACTCTCTACAGTGTGGAAACAGACCCTGCGAATCAACACGTCCACACTGATCCTATGAAGACTATCCCACCCAGTCCCTTCGACACCAGCTCTTCAGCCATGCATTCAATGATGTCATCTTCCTCTTCCAGGCCTTGCCACCATGTGGCAGAGGGAGAAATCCTGAGATTTCAACCTTAGAGGGCCTGCTTTTCATCTTCTTACCTAACTCCTTGAATTCCCTTTGCAGGTACCCGTCACTCTGCCTGCCGATGTCATTAGTACCAATGGGGCATTTTGCTGGTCATTCCCTTCATGCAGCTGTGAAGCAAAAACAAAAATTGCTGGAGAAACTCAGTAGGTCTGGCAACATCTGTGCAGAGAAGGCAGAGTTAATGTTTCAGGTCCAGTGACCCTTCTCAGAACTGAATGCAAAAATGTTCAATCAGCTTTCCCTCCAAAGATGCTGCCAGACCTGATGAGTTTCTCCAGTAATTCCTGTTTTTGTTTCAGATCTCCAGCAGCCACATTTCTTTGTTTTTTTCGTTAATACAGCTATGTACCTATTTCACTCAAACACTTTGATGCCCCATTGAGACATTAAGCAGAGAATCAAAATAAGAAAAAGAATGATTGTTATTTGAAGGGAAGTTCACATTTGAGATGTGGGAGGCTTTCAAAGATAGGTTAATGGTAGTGCTGGGTATGCATGTCCCGTTGAAGGCAAAGGATATGAAGGGCAAGATTCGTGAACCGTGGATGACAGGAGAAATTGTACGACTAGCCAAGAGGAAAAGGGAAATGTAAATAAGGTCTAGGCAGCTAAGAACAGAACAGGCCCTGGAGGAATATTGGAAGAGTAGGACAAGTCTTGAACAAGCAGGCTAAAAGGGGTCATGAAATAGCTTT
>NW_025172729.1:0-1849 GCF_004010195.1 Chiloscyllium plagiosum | reverse complement strand
CACTTCTGCCATATTCCAGGTAACTACAGATCAGTGAGCCTGATGTCAGTGGTGGGAAGGTTGCTGGAGAAGGTACTAACAGATATATACTCGGAATAGAATGGGCTTTTCAGTGATAGACAACATAGTTTCGTGCAGGCAAGATCATGCCTTACCAACTTAATAGAGTTCTTTGAGGAAGTGACCAACTTGATAGATGAAGGAAGGGCTGTTGATGTCATATACATGGACTTTAGTAAAGCATTTGATAAGGTTCCCCATGGGAAACGAATGGAGAAAGTGAAGTCACATGGTGTGCAGGGTATACTAGCTAGGTGGATAAAGAACTGGTTGAGCAACAGGAGACAGAAAGTAGTGGCTGAAAGGAGTTTCTCGAAATGGAGAAAGGTGACCAGTGGTGTTCCACAAGGGTCAGTGTTGGGGCCACTGTTGTTTGTGATATACATAAATGATCTGGAAGAGGGCACTGTTAGTCTGATCAGTAAGTTTGCAGATGACACGAAGATTGGTGGAGTAGCAGAAAGCATACGGTACTGTCAAAGAATACAGGAGACTGGAGAGTTGAGCGGAGAAGTGGCAGATGGCGTTCAAACTGGGCAAATGTGAGGTGATGCATTTTGGGAAGTCTAATTCTAGAGTGAATTATACAGTAAACGGAAGAGTCTTGGGAAAACTTGATGAACAGAGAGATCATTGTACCCTGAAGGTGGCTACACAGATGGATAGAGTGGTCAAGAAGGCATATGGTCTGCTTGCCTTCATATGACAAGGTATTGCGTATAAGAGCTGGCAGGTCATATTAAAATTGTGCAAGATTTTGGTTCGGCCGCATTTAGAATACTGCGTACAGTTCTGGTTGCCACATTACCAAAAGGATGTGGATGCTTTGGAGAGGGTACAGAGAAGGTTTAAGAGGATGTTGCCTGGTCTGGAAGGTGGTAGCTATGATGAGAGGTTGAGTAGGTTAGGATTGTTTTCATTAGAAAAAAGAAGATTGAGGGGGGACCTGATTACAAAATCATTAATGGTATAGACAGGGTAGATAGAGATAAGCTTTTTCCAAGGGTGAAGAATTCAATAATGAGAGGTCGTGCTTTCAAGGTGAGAGGTGAAACATTTAAGGGGGATACACGCAGCAAGTACTTTACACAGAGGGTGGTGGGTGTCTGGAACCAAATTTGAGAATCATCTTCAAATCCAGTTGCCAGCAGAAATAGTAGAGGCAGGCACGGTAGATTCATTTAAGATGCATCTGGACAGATGCATGAGTAGGTGGGGAGCAGAGGGATACAGATGCTTAGGAATTGGGTAACAGCTTTAAACAGTAGATTTGGATCGGCTAAGGCTTGGAGGGCAGAAGGGCCTGTTCCGAGGCTGTAAATTTTCTTTGTTCTTCTTTGTTCTCTTCTTTGTTCTACAATAGCATTAGTCCGCCCCATCTGATTTTTATATATGTCCTTGTACTGCAGTAACAAATCTTTCAACTGTGTTCCATTCTCCTGAGACAGGTGGCTTACTAATGTATCCCATTCCTCAAGGACTTCTTCACTTTTTAATCTATTTTGAGGCACCCCAAAATCCACATCATCTGGATTTGATTCCTCACTCTGTGGGGCAGTAACTAACACCTGTTCCTCCAATTCTTTCTCTGTAGGATAATATGGTTTCAACGTGTTCACATGACATGCTTGATACCTTTTTCTTCTATCTGGCATCTTTACTAAACAGTTCACCTGACTTAACTTTTTCTCAATTTGATAAGGACTACTAAACCTGGCTTTTGTCTCTCCTTTTATCTCTCTTTTTGCTCAGCTAAGAACCTTCTCTCTCTCCTTTTCCTCTCTCTCTT
>NW_025172728.1:0-1849 GCF_004010195.1 Chiloscyllium plagiosum | reverse complement strand
GAGTCGAGGTCCCGGTGTGGGCCAGAGGTGGGATCACGGTGTGGGACAGAGTCAAGATCCCGGTTTGGGCTGGAGTTAAGATCCTGGTGCGGGCTGGAGTCGAGGTCCCGGTGTGGGCCAGAGGTGGGACCACGGTGTGGGACGGAGTCAAGATCCCGTTGCGAGCTGGAGTCGAGATCCCGGTGTGGGCTCGAGTCGTGATCCCGGTTTGGGCTGGAGTCGTGATCCCAGTTTGGACTGGAGTCGAGATCCCGGTGTGGGCCGGAGTCGAGATCCCGGTGTGGGCTGGAGTCGAGATCCTGGTGTGGGTTGGAATTGAGATCCTGGTGTGGGCTGGATTTAAGATCCTGGTATGGGCTGGAGTTGAGATCCTGGTGTGGGCTGGAGCCGAGATCCCGGTGTGGGCTGGAGTTGAGATCCTGGTGTGGGCTGGAGTTAAGATCCTGGTGTGGGCTGGAGTTAAGATCCTGGTGTGGGTTGGAGTTGAGATCCTGGTGTGGGCCGGAGTCGAGATCCCGGTTTGGGCTGGAGTTGAGATCCTGGTGTGGGTTGGAGTTGAGATCCTGGTGTGGGTTGGAGTTGAGATCCTGGTGTGGGCTGGAGTTGAGATCCCGATGCAGAGTGGAGCTGAGGCCAGTGCGTTTTACCTGATGGACTGTAACGCTGAACTTACTAATCTGTATTTTTCTAATTTATTCCGATGATTTTGTACCCAGGTATCTTGTACCTAAGATGGTGTGAATGACTAATGCTGAATTTTTAAAATTTTATTATCTTTCTAATTTATTCCTAAGATCCTGTACCTAAGTGCCTTTGCACCTAAGATGGCATCTTAAGTGTTGCTGTTGTAAACTTTTCACTGCACTCATGTGTGTACATGTGACAATACACTGAATTCTAACTCTAATTCTAATTCTAAGATAGGTTGAGAGACAGAGCAAAGATCTGGCAGATGGAGTTTCATGTGGGAAATTGTGAAGTTGTTCACTTTGGAAGGAAGAATAAAAATGAACAGCATTATTTAACAAAAGAATAAGTGAGGAATTCCAAGGTATAGAGAGATCTAGGTGATCTACTGGATGGATTGCATTGCAGTTTCAGCATGTCATTGAGAGGGCAAATGTGATGCTACCCTCGATTACGAGAAGAATTTAATATAAAAGTAAAGATGTTACAAATCAGTTATAAAGGACATTAGTGAGACCACCTCTCCAACCTTGAATGCAGTTTTGGTCTCCTTATTTAAGGCAAGATGTACGCATATTCGAGATAGTTCCGTCGAGGTTTACTAGGGTTGTACCTGGAATGCGCAGGCTAACTAATGAAAAGAGGCTGGACAGGTTGGCGAACATGAGGACTGCAGATGCTGGAGATTCGAGTTGAGAGTGTGATGCTGGAAAAGCACAGCTGGTCAGGCAGCATCCGAGGAGCAGGAGAATTGAAGTTTTGGGCATAAGCCCCTTCATCAGGAAACATTGACTCTGCTGCTCCTCGGATGCTGCCGGACCTGCTGTGCTTTTCCAGCACCACACTCTCAACTCTGGACAAGTTGGGTTTGCTTTCACTGGAGTTTAGAAGAGTGAGGTTGCTCAGTTCTGAAAGGTCCTAAATGTCTTAGCAAGGCAGATGGGGAAAGGATGTTCCCTCTTGTGAGTCATGTCAGAATTTTGGGACACTGTTTTAAAATACAATGTTGTCCTTCTAGACAGAGATCAGGAGAACTTTTCTACCTTTTTTCCCTTTTTTTTTAAAATGTGATTTTGGAACTCTCTGTCTCAGAAAGCGGTGGGGAGTTGAGTCATTAAATATTTTTGCAGTAGATGTAGATAGATTCTTGTTGAGCAGGGGA
>NW_025172727.1:0-1849 GCF_004010195.1 Chiloscyllium plagiosum | reverse complement strand
CAAGAGCAGAATACGGTTCCCTGAGTATGGTCTAACTTCTGGGTTATGGGCCCAGGGCACTCCCACTGTGATATTCTGTTCACAAGATCTGACCACATAGAAAGAAATGACACAGTGACAAGATCGATTGAATCGCATTCTGTGAAAAAAACAGAATCCGATGGAATGAAAAGAGCCTTGAGAGCGGGAATGTAACATTATCTGTGAGGAAGTTGTTTTCCAGACTCGAAGAGAGTGCACAGTGCTGTTTCCAGGGGTCAATATCTGGATAATTAGACTGAATCAGCATCGGCTGTTATTGTACTGCATCTTTTGTACAATGTTGAAAAAGCACGCGCCTTTTGTATAGAAAGCACAACTTCAAAATCCTAAATGATGCAAAACACACAAATGAGATGAACGAGATGAACAACAAAGCAACCGCAGAAACTCGTGTTAGGTCATGGGGTAAACACCCCTGCTCAACATTCGCTCAAAATCGGTCTCTGTCAAATTCCTGAGCCTGCGATTCGAAGAGTGAATGGTCTATGTTAATAAAAACTGCTCGAATCTTACAACTTCAGTATTTAATACGCCCGTACATGTATGTCTGACAGCAGTAATTGATCACTCACTGTGTTACTTCAGCACACGCAGAGAAGAAATAAACATAAGAACAATAGTCACGTATGTGACGGGGATTTGACCCGATGCAGCCAATCGATTCAGCTATATGAAATTGCTTCCACCTTCCATGTGTCGGAAATAAGATTGCACAGCTTAGTGGTGAGTTTTCATGCGTTGAACTGGACGGAGCATACTTTCTCAGGTTGAAACTTACTGGGATATAAAGGCATGGAGAAAGACACGGTAGAGTTTACTAGAATATAAAGACGTTAGGAAGGACAGGTTCAGAGTTTACTTAATACAAAGTCGATAGAAACGACAGACATGAAGCTTACTTTGAGCTAACACCACTCGAAAAGGAAAGAGCAGATGTGATGGGACGGTGAGATAGATAAAGTATCATGCAGGAGAAATCAGGAAAGACTTAGCAGTGTCTGAAGGGGGGTGATCCAGCTGATGTTACGTTGGTAAGAGTAAATCTGAGGGAACTTCCTTCGTTTAGGCGAGTGGAAACTAAAGGTTGGAGCTTCAAAACCAACGGGGAATGATGAAGATGTTTGGAGCAGATTGTTTTTATTCTGAGAATTATTGAAATCGGAGATGAATTTTCAGAAATTAAAACATTTTAGGAGCTGATTCCATTATATTGCAAAAGTCGTGTGCAGGCACACAGGGACTGAATTTAACAGCGATAGAGATTCTCGGCTACTTGGCTGGCGAGGCAAAAGGGACATACTCTCGAAGTGGATAACATTCATCGGAAAGAAATTGCATAATGCCTGCACCTGAAAATGTTAAGTATAAGAAGAGCTGCTGGCGTTGATAACTGTTGCAGCTTATTCTACATGAAATATTATATATTGTAAATACACTGAGCTGTTTGGTTTAGCTCTGCATTGAATGGAAGTCGGTTAGCTCAGTCCGCTGACTAACTAGTTATGAGAAAATGAGACCAACAGCATGGGATCAATTCTCTCACTGTCTCAGGTTTGCATAAGGATCATCATCTACTCCGCTCATCAGATCTGTAATACTATGATGCCTCTAGTGAGTAAGATTTGGCCTATAGATGTAAAACATTATTATCATTGCCATCTGTTGCCTTGAACATTTGGTCACATCACTTGAAAGGAGAGTGAGTCCATTTAATCCTCCCTGATCTCCGCTTGGAAAATCCTGTGACAAGACTCGATCTTATCCCAGTTTGCAGCCTCTGCACCTCCCAAAAGCTAAACTACTTGTT
>NW_025172726.1:0-1848 GCF_004010195.1 Chiloscyllium plagiosum | reverse complement strand
AAGAACAGCAATCCCTGTGTTTTATAAAGAGTACAGCAGCCCATGTGTCGAACATAGAAAACAACAGTACCTGAGTACATTCGAGTCACTGCGTGTTATAGATAACAGCTGTCCCTGTGTATAATACAGTGAACAGCTGTCCTTGTGTATAATACAGAGAACTGCTGTCCTTGTGTATAATACAGAGAACTGCTGTCCGTGTGACTATAATATATCTGTCTATGGAACAGAGAACGGCAGATGCTGTGTTTAATATAGAGAATATGTGACCCTGTGTATAATACAGAGAACAGCTGTCCATGTGTACAACATGGAGAGCCGCAATCCCTGTGTTTAATATAGAGAAAAGCAGTGCCTGTAACTAATACAGAAAACAGCAGTCCCTGCTTACATTATAGGGAACAACAGTCGCTGCGTATAATACAGAGAACATGCATCCCTGTGTGTAGTACAGAGAACAGCAGCCACAGTGCAGAAGATAGAGAATAGCAGTCCCTGTGTATAACACAGAGAACAGCAGTCCCTGTGTATAATATAGAGAACATCAGTCCCTGTGTCTCATATAAGGAACAGCTGTCCCTGTATCTAATATAGGGAACAACAGTCACTGTGTATAATACAAAGAAAAACAGCCAATGAATAAAATATAGAGAATAGCAGTCCCTGTGTGCAACATAGAGAGCAGCAGTAGCTGCTTGTAATATAGACAACAGCAGTCCGTGTGTATAATACAGGGAACAGCAGTCCGTGTGTATAATGCAGAGAACAGCAGTCCCCGTGTATAATACAGGGAACAGCAGTCCCCGTGTATAATACAGGGAACAGCAGCACCGGTGTATTATACAGGTAACAGCAGCATCCGAGTATAATACAGGGAACAGCAGTCCCCGTGTATAATACAGGGAACAGCAGTCCCCGTGTATAATACAGGGAACAGCAGCACCTGTGTATAATACAGGGAACAGCAGTACCTGCGTATAATTCAGAGAACAGCAGTCCCCGTGTCTAATACAGGGAACAGCAGTCCGTGTGTATAATACAGAGAATAGCAGTACCTGTGTATAATACAGAGAACAGCTGTCCCTGCATGCATTATAGAGAACAACATTATAGAGAATAATAAAGCGAACATGAGTCCCTGTGTGTAGTACAGAGAACATCAGCCAATGTGTACAATATAGAGAACAGCAGTACATGCTTATAATATAAACAACAGCAGTCTGTGCGTGTAATGTAGAGAACAGCAGTGTCCCGGGAAGGCCTGCCATGGAGAATTCCTTGGGAGCAAAATTAAAAACGGGCTGAGACCAGGAGTGAAGGCTGTCCTTGTGTATGATATAGAGAACAGCAGTCCGTGTGTATAATACAGAGAACAGCAGTCCCTGTGTATAATACAGAGAACAGCTGTCCCTGTGTATAATATAGACAACAGCTGTCCCTGTGTCTATTATAGAGAACAGCCGTCGTTGCGTATAATATAGAGAACATGAGTCCCTGTGTGTAGTGCAGAGAACAGCAGCCACAGTGTAGAAGATAGAGAGTAGCAGTACCTGTGTATAACACAGAGAACAGCAATCCCTGTGTATAATATAGAGAACATGAGTCCCTGTGTCTCATATAAGGAACTGCTATCCCTGTGTCTAATATTGGGAACAACAGTCACTGTGTATAATACAAAGTAAAACAGCCAATGTATGAAATACAGAGAACAGCAGTCCATGTGTATAAAGTAGAGAACAGCGGTGTCCTGGGAAGGCCTGCCAGGGAGAATTCCTTGGGGACAAAATTAAAAACGGGCTGAGACCAGGAGTGAAAGCTCCTCCTCCAGCTTGTCCCTCACTCACCAGA
>NW_025172725.1:1143-1848 GCF_004010195.1 Chiloscyllium plagiosum | reverse complement strand
TGTTGGGCCGAAGGGCCTGTTTCCACACTCTAAGTAATCTAAAACATATACTCTTTCATCCTGAAATGAGTCGAACTGCTACAACATTCACAACCAAGTCATCACCACCTCCCTGCTCCCCATCCTAGGGGAGCAGCATTTCACCTGTACCTTCTCCAATATTGTGTGTTGTATTCTCTGCACCCAGTGTGGCCTATTCTACATGGGAGAACCCAAACACAGACTGGGTGACTGCTTTGCAGAATATCTTTCATTGAATGGAATCCTACAGTGTGGAAATAGGCCATTTGGTGCAACAAGTCTACACTGACCCTCCAAAGAGTAACCCACCCAGACCCATGCCCCTACCCTATTACTTTACATTTACCCCTAACTAATGCACCTAACCTACAAATCCCTGAACACAATGGGCAATTTAGCATAGCTTAAAAATGTGTTGCTGGAAAAGCGCAGCAGGTCAGGCAGTATCAAAGGAACAGGAGAATCGATGTTTCGGGCATAAGCCCTTCTTCAGGAATGAGGAGGGTGTGCCAAGCAGGCTAAAATATAAGGTAGGGAGGAGGGACTTGAGGGAGGGGCGTTGGGAATACGATAGGTGGAAGGAGGTTAAGGTGAGGGTGATAGGCCGGAGAGGGGTGAGGGCGGAGAGGTCGGGAAGAAGATTGCAGGTCAAGAAGGCGGTGCTGGGTCTGAGGGTTGGGACAG
>NW_025172725.1:0-941 GCF_004010195.1 Chiloscyllium plagiosum | reverse complement strand
CCCTTGGGGCCTTGGAGGGAAGTGAGGGGGGAGGTGTGGGCGCAAGTTTTGCATTTTTTGCGGTTGCAGGGGAAGGTGCCGGTAGTGGAGGTTGGGTTGGTGGATCTGACGAGGGAGTTGCGGAGGGAGTGGTCTTTCCGGAACGCTGATAGGGGTGGGGAGGGAAATATATCGTTGGTGGTGGGGTCTGTTTGGAGGTGGGGGAAATGACGAAGGGTGATACGATGTATCTGGAGGTTAGTGGGATGGTAGGTGAGGACCAGTGGGATTCTGTCCTGGTGGCGATTGGAGGGGTGGGGTTCAAGGGCAGAAGTGCGGGAAGTGGAGGAGATGCGGTGGAGAGCATCGTCAACCACGTCTGAGGGGAAATTGCAGTCTTTGAAGAAGGAGGCCATCTGGGTTGTTCGGTATTGGAATTGGTCCTCCTGGGAGCAGATGCGGTGAAGGCGAAGGAATTGGGAATATGGGATGGCGTTTTTACAGGGGGCAGGGTGGGAGGAGGTGTAATCTAGGCAGCTGTGGGATCAGTCGGTTTATAGTAAACGTCCGTGTTGAGTCGGTCGTCCGAGATAGAAATGGAGAGGTCTAGGAAAGGGAGGGAGGAGTCTGAGACGGTCCGGGTAAATTTGAGGTTGGGGTAGAAAATGTTAGTAAAGTGGATGAACTGTTCAACCTCCTCGTGGGAGCATGAGGTAGCGCCAATACAGTCATCGATGTAGCGGAGGAAAAGGTGGGGAGTGGTGCCAGTGTAGCTGCCGAAGATGGACTGTTCCACATATCCAATGAAGAGGCAGGCATAGCTGGGGCCCATGTGGGTGCCCATGGCTACTCCTTTGGTTTGGAGGAAGTGGGAGGATTGGAAAGAGAAGTTGTTCAGAGTGAGGACCAGTTCGGTCAGTCGAAGGAAGGTGTCAGTGGAAGGGGACTGGTTGGTTCGGCGG
>NW_025172724.1:0-1848 GCF_004010195.1 Chiloscyllium plagiosum | reverse complement strand
GAAAGAGATGAAGAAGGTGATGAAATCTCCCTTAATTTTGATATTGACCTTGGTTAAAAAACACAATAAACTGAAACTTTCTTCCCAGACTGAGTAAATGCCAACCTGTGGTCTAACTCAGAATGGCCTGTTCTATTACAGATAAGAAGGATTCCACTTGTGAAAATGAAACGTTCTTGGAATACATTTTTCAAACTGTCGGCTTTGTTTGATACCTGCTCATTTCTCAGGGGGTAACAGTCCTGATGGTGGTTACCCTCCGTCCAGTCAAATTGTTCTCACGGTTTAACCTGCCAGGGGCTAACACCACAACAGCCTCTTTTTGTTCACCAGCATCTCCACTTTAATCTTTGAGCAGTAGTCCAGCCTCACCTCCATTTCCCAGTTGGATGGGAATGCCAATTTCTGATTCTATTCTCACTGTGAGAGTGTGTTGGTTAGCGGAGAGCTGTTTTGAAATGCACAGTGATGTCAATAGCATGGGTTCAATCCCAGTCACTGACTGAGGGTCAATCCCTGTCACTAACTGAGATCCAAACCTTGTCACTGACTGAGGGTCAATCCCTGTCACTGACTGAGGTTCAATCCCTGTCACTGACTGAGGTTCAATTCCTGTCACTAACTGAGGTTCAATCCTTGTCACTGACTGAGGTTCAATCCCTGTCACTAACTGAGGTTCGATCCCTGTCACTGACTGAGGTTCAATCCCTGTCACTGACTGAGGTTCAATTCCTGTCACTGACTGAGGTTCAATCCCTGTCACTGCCTGAGGGTCAATCCCTGTCATTGACTGAGGTTCAATCCCTGTCGCTGACTGAGATTCAATGTCTGTCACTAACTGAGGGTCAATCCCTGTCACTGACTGAGGTTCAATCCCTGTCACTGACTGAGGGTCAATCCCTGTCACTGACTGAGATTACAGTGGATGACTCTCCTCCTCAACCCAACGATGGAAAACAGAAAGCAGGAAATAATCCATGTGTTAGTCTAACATTTATCATGGGGAAAACATTGCTGAAATGCCCTTTGTGGGAGGTTGGGGCAGAATATGTTGAAATGAAGCAAAGTGATCAGTGTTTGATGAAAAATACAGCATGATGACCATGAACCCGTATCCTATGGGGATAAATCAAGCAGGATGGATAAAGGGCAGTCAGCACATGCAGTAGGTTTACATTTCTAAAGGAGTGTATAATATTCCAGAAATAATGTTACAACCCAATATGAGAACACATGGTGATGGGGTTATTACTTTAGAGTTAGAATTAAATCATGACGAGAAACAGATTCAGGAAAGAATGGGTCAGTTTCAGGTCATCAAATATAACAAGGAGAGTGTCAGAGATCAGTGCTGGGCCCTTCATATTTACAAACTGTACTCACACTAATACAAAGTCAAAAAGGAAATGAATGAGTTGGACAGTAAGAGTCTGCAAAGGGAACACGGTGTTAAGGTGAGTGAACAAAATAAATGACAGATGGTATGAGTATACGACTGTATATCGTCCATCTGGTATACTGCATGGAAAAGTGAAATATTCATTAACTGAAGATAGTTGGTGAATGTTGTGATACAGGGCAGTCTGGGTGATCTATACAAATAAAAAATAGTTCTCACACAGGCACAGCACACGGTTAGGAAGGAGAAAGAAAAGCTTTTGCTTGATGAGGTTGGAGATTAGCTGGAGTTGAGAGTTCCTACAACTGGACAGTGCTTTAGTGAGATGTCACAGAGGAAACACTGCAGAGTTTTGGATCTTTACTTCAGGAAGAATGGATTGAAAGGGAAATAGTTTAGCACGGAGCGACTCGGTTGGTTTCCATGATGACGGGTTACTCTCTGTTAAC
>NW_025172723.1:0-1848 GCF_004010195.1 Chiloscyllium plagiosum | reverse complement strand
TCATTAATTCCATGAAACAAACTCAACATGATATTTCCATGGGTTTAGCTTCTCTTATTCATTCAATGTTACGAGTTAAACGCCTTGATTCAATGCAACAAAATGCAGAATTTTGCCATTCATTCAATGCCAAAATCCATCTGCATTCATTCATTCAATGAATCAAGCTGCACTCATTCATTCAACACAGCATTGCATCAATGATTCATTGATTAAATGAAACAAACTGCGCACTTTAATTCAGTGAAACATACAACATTTAATGAAAGAAATTGCATGTTTTCATTCATTGAAACAGACTGCACGAATTAATTCAATGAGTAGAGCTTCTCTCGTTCATTTGAAGTTTGAAATTTGCCTCATTCCTTCAATGAAACAAACTGCACGTGTTAATTCAACAGGTAGAGTTTCTGTCATTGATTCAATGTCTCGAGCTTAACGCTTTCATTCAATGAAACTAACTGCATTCATTCAGCAATGAATCAAACTTCAGACATTGGTTCAATGAATCAAACGTCATTCATTGATACAGTGATATAAAATTAACTCATTTTTCAATGCATCTAACTGCATTCTTTCATTCAATGAAACGCACTGTAATTGTTAATTGTTCAATCAATGAATCAAACTTTAACCATTGCTTAAATGTATCAAATGTATCAATTATTTAGAGAATCTAACTGCATTCATTCAATGAAACAGACTGCGCGTCTTAATTCAATGAGTAGAGAATGAGTAGAGATGAGTCGAACTGCTTTCACTTATTCATTGAATCAAACTGCACTCATTCTTTGAATGCATCAAACTGCCCTCATTCATTCAATTAATCACAGTTCACGCATTCATTCGGTGAACCAAACTACATGCATTTATTCAATGAAACAAACTGCACGTGTTAATTCAATGAATAATTCTTCTCTCATTCATTCAAAGAAATAAACTGCACACATTCATTCAATGACAGAGACTGCACGTGTTAATTCAAGGAATAAAGCTTCTCTCATGCATTCTATTCGTGAAGCTCAAACATTTCATTCAATGAAACGTATTGCCTTCATTTAATCATTGAATCAATCTTCAGTCATTCAATGAATCAAACTCTATTCATTCTTTCAATGAGTCAAACTGCACTCATTCATTCAATGAAACTAACTGCATTATATCAGAAAGTCAAACTTCAATTATTGATTCAATGAATCGAAGGGTATTCATTCATTCAATGAAACAAACTTAACTCGTTTATTTTGTGAATCCAACTGCATTCATTCATTCAATAAATCAAATTGCACTCATTCATTCAATGAAACACACTGCACATGCAGTAGACCATTGGCCATTCATTCAGTGAAACAAGTTGCACACATGCATTCAGTGAAACAGACTGTGCGTGTTAATGCAATGACTAGAGCTTCTCTCATTCATTCAATGTTTCAAGCTTAACTCATTAATTCCATGAAACAAACTCAACATGATAATTCCATGGGTTCAGCTTCTCTTATTCATTAAGTGTTACGAGTTTAACGCCTTGATTCAATGCAACAAATGCAGAATTTTGCCATTCATTCAATGCCAAAATCCATCTGCATTCATTCATTCAATGAATCAAGCTGCACTCATTCATTCAACAGAGCATTGCATCAATGAAACAAACTGCACACTTTAATTCCGTGAAACATACAACACGCTTAATGAAAGAAATTGCATGTTTTCATTCATTGAAACAGACTGCACATATTAATTCAATGAGTAGAGCTTTTCTCGTTCATTTGAAGTTTGAAATTTGCCTCATTCCTTCAATGAAACAAACTGCACGTGTTAATTCAATAGGTAGAGTTTCTCTCATTGATT
>NW_025172722.1:0-1848 GCF_004010195.1 Chiloscyllium plagiosum | reverse complement strand
CCTTTGTTGTTTCTCAATTCCACCCAGACAGATTCTGCACCATCTGTCCATATTTCAGAAATGATGGGAACTAAGTGAAAGGACTGCAAAACACTTTAGCATTGTCGCTAATTTATAGTTTAGACATGGACTAAAAATATGACATTGCCGATTCCATTGAATTGTGGCGACAACCTATGTCTTTGATGAAATATTCAGTTTGCATTATGGAAGAATACAAATATATGAACCTTGTTGAGAGGACACAGACAATTTCAAACGTTTGTATTCTTCCATAATACAGACCGAATATATAGTCAAAGACACAAACTGTCGTCATATTCCAGTGCAATTGACAATGCAATATTTTTACGTCTTTTTGTTTTTGTTTGTATATGAAGAAGACATGAGTTTATAAAGAGGTATAAGTGGGTCAAATGAACCACAAATATTCGTGTATGGAGCATAGAATGGGAAAAGTGTCTGTGTTCAAATATGTTGGCAATTTAATGGAAACGCAGGAGTTATTTCAATGGAGAGATTGGATTGAGGCACAGAGGAATCAGGCACCTGGATCACACAAAAAAAATTGCGTACATCGTAGTTTTAGAGAGGCCAGACAAATGTTGAAGCGTTTTTGATTATATTCTTCACCAATTGATGCTCACAAACTATGGAAATGGTGAGACTATATTTTGTTTTCAAGAATTAAAGTGATAGAGTCTTATGGCACACAAACAGGCCATTCAGCGCAACATGTCTACACCAACCTGAAAACACCAAACTACATTAATGAAAATTACCTCAAGGTGCATGGCCCACTCTGCTCTGGCATTTTGTGCTCATTCAGCTGCTGATTAAATACTGCATTAACTTGTGGTTATTCGTGACCTGGGCTGTCAGTTGGCCTTTTATTTCAATGTATTCACGAATTGGTTTCTGCAAATGTATCACAATACAAGTCCGCAACAAGCTAATCAGATCAATAAACATGGCTGCATTGTCCAATTATTATGAGGAAAAATGATTTTTCAAAAATTCATTTTGGGATTTTATTGGAGCTAGTCCAACATTAATTGCCGTTGAGAAGTTCCAGTCCAGTTAGTGTTGGTCCATCCAAGTGGCTGTTGGGAGGGAGTGCCAGCTGTGCGTCTCATGTGCCAGTATAGCTGGTAGTAAGTATTACTGATAGTGGACGTCGTGTTAAACAAGCCATCATACTGTGATGAACAGTTGGCAGAAAAACGCAGGAAATCTGACTCTTTGTCAAAGTGAATGTGTGGCAAGGAATTTATTATTCTGCCAATAAATAACAATCTTACAATGAGAAGTCTATATAATAAGAAAGGAAAATTGGTTTCTATGTTTTTGGTGTCCTGAAAATAATGGTGTCAAATAGCCGGAATAATGTTAGTGGGCTTATTGAACGAAACTTACACCGAGCATATGAATTATCTTGGATACTTTCAGGGATGTCCGGGCTTTCCTCGGTTTAGTGAGTGCTGATGCTCCATGGGATGATGCTGATTTGTAATCGCCCCATTCGCTGAGCACTGCTCGATGGAACAAACCAACAATTACCATTGGGGGATGCTTCACAATATATCATGGAATCGTATAATAAAGAAGATGCCTATCACATCTGGCACCATCAAGTGCTGACACAAGTGCTTTGCCAAGTTTGTACGGTATCCTACCTCACCCACCCTCACAGGCAATGCATTCCAGAAGCATATCACATTCTGTGTTCAAAGTAGATTTCACAAATCCTCACTCAATCTCTTGTCTTTCACTTTAAACGTGTATCCCCTTGTATTTAACCGTTTGACGAAGGGTAACAGCTGCTATCTGCTCACTCTGTCTATACCT
>NW_025172721.1:0-1848 GCF_004010195.1 Chiloscyllium plagiosum | reverse complement strand
CATTATCATCAGATAAAAAGTAACAGGTTAACTATTGGATATTAAGCTGCCACATCCCTTGGGTCTGACGACCGACATTCTAGACTCTTAAAAGAAGTGACTGCTGACGTGGTGGATGCATTAGTAATCTTCCAAAATTCTCTGAAAAGGTCCACACAGATAGAAAATTGCAAATGTATCATCTCTATTATAGGTCATTTAGCCCAATGTCTGTCATTGAGACATACTAGAATTCCAAATTAAAGTTGTAGCAGTAGAACATTTCGAAAAGTAGAAACAGTCAATACAGCTTTATGAAAGGGAGTCATACTTGACAGATTGATCAGAATTCTTATAGCGCTGGGACTTCAACTGTTCAATCTAAGTTGATAATTTGAATGAAAGAACCAACTTTATTGTAACCATAGTTTCTGATGATGCGAAAAAAGGTCTGAACATTAGGAGGTTCACAGAGTCTGCAAAGGAACAAAGATAGGTTAAGTGAGTGTGCAAGCTGAAGTGTAATGTGGGAAAGTGAAAGAAGGCCTATTTTGCTTGGAAGAACAGTAAAGAAGAACATTATTTATAGAGAGAGACTACGGAGTCCTGCGTCATAGATAGATCTGGGTTGTCTTGTATGCTAATGACAAAAAGTCAGCATGCAGATATAGCAAGTGAGTAGTGTATTAGGACGAATTTCTCTTCGAGAGTTGTTAAAGTTTGGAATTCTCTCCCTCTGTGAGCAATGGAGACTTGAAAATATTTTCAAGGCTGAGATAGACTTTTTTTTAAATGACAAGGGGGTCAATCAGCCTGACATGGTTATACTCACAGAATCATATGATGCACAAAACATCCCAGACTACACCATCACCATCCGTCCTGACCTGGTAGACAGTAAAGAGGGAACTGCTACAAGAGTCAGAGTCATAGAGATGTATAGCACGGAAACGGACCCTTCGGTTCAACTCGTCCATGCCAATTAGATATCCTAACCTAACCTAGTCCCATTTGCCAGCACTTGGCCTATATCCCTCTCAACCCTTCCTATTTATATACCCATCCAAATGCCTTTTAAATGTTGTAATTGTACCAGCCTCCACCACTTCCTCTGGCAGCTATTTCCATACACGCACCACCCACTGCGTGAACAAGTTTCCCTTTAAGTCCCTTTTAATCTTTCCCCTCTCACCCTGAATTTATGCCTTTTAATTCTGAACTCCCCATTACAAGGGGAAAGGCCTTGTCTGTCTATCCTGCTCATGCCCCTCATGATTTTATAAACCTCTAAGGTCACCCCTCAGCTTCCAATGTTATTGAGAAAATAGGCCCAGCCTATTCAGCTCTCCCTGTAGCTCAAATCCTCCAATCCTGGCAACATTCTTGTAAATCTTTTCTGAACCCTTTCAAGTTTCACAACATCTTTCTGATAGGAAGGAGACCAGAACTGCATGCAATATTCCAAAAGTGGCCTAACTAATGTCCTGTACAGCTGCAACATGCCCTCCCAACTCCTACACTCAATTCTCTGTTCAAAAAAAGGAAAGCATACCAAATGCCTTCTTCATTACCTTATCTTCCTGCAACTCTACTTTCAAGGAACTATGAACCTGCACTTCAAGGTCTCTTTGTTCAGCAACACTTCCCAGGACCTTACCATTAAATGTATAAGTCCTGCTCTGATTTGCCTTTCCAAACAGCAGCATCTCATATTTACCGAAATTAAACTCCATCTGCTGGACCCTACTAAGCCTCATGGGATTTTGACAAACATGGGCAAGAAAACTTGTTGCTAGTCACCAATTCTCTCACTGAAGGGGTGGGTGCAACAAACAGCCCAATTCTCAATAATGGGGGAGCCCAGTATGT
>NW_025172720.1:0-1848 GCF_004010195.1 Chiloscyllium plagiosum | reverse complement strand
TTTGCTTTATCCTCTCTTAAGCATGTTCAGGTGTCGTGAGCAATGGATCCGGTGTTACTAGGCGCTGACGGAGTGCCATTTGGACTTGAGATAACGTCCGCCAACTTCTACAGTATAGCACAGTAATGGAACAAGACTGTGACCAGAACACAATGATTGTGAATTTCTCTCCTGGCCTGTTAGAGAAGGGTTTACGAAACTGCATTTACAGTGAGTTCAGAGGAGAGTATTTACACACACCAAACCCAAACCAAGGTATATTTGTGTCTTCTGAATTTCTTACCTGGATTGACAGTGATGAATTTTAGATACCTCTTTTTGTTATTTTACCATAACTCTTGTCGACTGTGTCTTTATGAGTTTTCCACCAATTACCATCCCCAGAGCCTGTGACTGTCACAAATCTACTCCATTTTCCTTCTGCTTCTCAGATCATAAGGATGAGGAAAATCTGCTTCATTTTTATTTCCTGATGTCTGTCTGCGCAAGCTAAAACATTCATCTACCTTCTTTCCCTGCACAAACCCGACCAGCTAAGGTTTCCAGCATAGCCTGTTTTATTAAAAAAAAAATCAGCTGCTGCAGTATTTTGCTATTATTTTCTTGCAGGTGTTTCTCACAACACTGAGTCTAAAAGTACAGATGTTCCAACGATTAGCTGCTTTCTTACTGAGTGGTGGATGCAGAAACAGATCCATGGCAGCCTGTGTGAGTCTTTTTTTCTTTAATTTTAGTCGCAATTATGGAATGATTGCAACACAAGATAATTTGGCGCATCGCGCCCATGCTGGTTCCCTGAGCAGATTAGTTCACCCCACTCTCCAGCCCTTTCATGAGCAAGACTGGCTGATATTGTCAATCTCCAATTGCCTATGTAGAAGTCGATGGATTATCTTCTTGAACTGCTGCAGTCCACGTAATGCACGGGGTCCCAGATTACTGGCAGGTGAGGAGTTACAAGTTAAACACCTGGAAATGATGAAGGAATTGCAATGGATATCCAAATCAAAAACATCAGATTGTAATTCTACCCCGTCTTCCATCTGTCAAAATGTCCAAAATGATTCACAGGAATGTGAAAAGGCAACACTTGACACTGAGCCACATAAAGAATTGTTTAGACACTTGCCCGAGCATGTTTGAATTGGTTCTCTCTCAATTATATTCTTCAAATCAATTTTACACGGTATTAGAAGGATTAATTTGCACTCAGCAAATTTGGATCAAAGATCACAACAGAGTCTGACGGAGTCACATCATTTATCCTAACCTGAATAGTATGGTGTTCTGAACAGGAAAGGTACAAACTTCGTTCAAAGTCAGGAGAAACAGAGCACGTGTGTATGGGCGAGGCTTCAGCTGATCATCTGGCCTGGCAAGACGCAAAGCGAATCAGCACAGTGAGATACTATGCAAATGTCAAGATTGTGGAAAAGGAGAAAGTGAGGATCGCAAATGCTTGCAATCTGTGTCGAAGAATGTGGTACTGGAAAAACGCAGGCCGTCAGTCAACATCCAATCAGAAGCCCTTCATCGGGAGATTAAATGTCCCAAAAATTCAAACAAGGGACAAAAAAATAAGAACAGGAAAGAGGTCGTACTTCAAAAGTTAACTGGACTAAAGTTTGAATCAATTAGACCAAACAGGCTTCATCCCAAAATGTTGAAGAAAGAGGAAAACAATGAGAGAATGTGGATGCGCTGGGAGTCATCTTTCAAGTTATGTGATCTCTGCAAAGTCTCCTGTGTAGTGGAATTCACGTTGGAACCCCAACGTTTTGCTTGTTCAGGAAGCTTTTTATCCGGTCCCCCATAACATCACAAAACACAATGGGGTTGGAGAAAACG
>NW_025172719.1:0-1848 GCF_004010195.1 Chiloscyllium plagiosum | reverse complement strand
TTAAAGAGGTGATCAGTAAAGCAGTGAGAAATGCTAAAGAGGACGAGATCAGTACAGTATTGAGAAATGTTAAAGAGGAGGTGATCAGTACAACAGTGAGAAATCTAGAAATGTTGGATATCAGTACAGCAGTGAGAAATGTTAAAGAGGAGGAGATCAGTAGAGTCGTGAGAAATGTTAAAGAGGAGGAGATCAGTAGAGTAGTGAGAAATGTTAAAGAGGAGGAGATCAGTACAGCAGTCAGAAATGTTCAAGAGGAGGAGATCAGTACAGCAGTGAGAAATGGAAAAGGGGATGGGATCTGTACAGTTGTGAGAAATGTTAAAAAGGTGGAGATGAGGGCAGCAATGAGAAATGTTAAAGAGCGGAGATCATTTATAGCTGTGATAAATGTTAAAGAGGAAGAGATCAGTACAGCAGTGAGAAATGTCAAAGCGGAGGAGATCTGTACAACAGTAAGAAATGTTAAAGAGAGGGAGATCAGTACAGCAGTGAGAAATGTTAAAGAGAGGGAGAGCAGTACAGCAGTGAGAAATGTTCAAGAGGTGGAGATCAAGACAGCTGTGAGAAATGTTAAAGAGGAGGTGGTCAGTAGATTAGTGCGAAATGTTGAAAAATAGGACATCAGTACCGCAGTGAGAAATGTTAAAGAGGAGGAGATCAGTACAGCAGTGAGAAAAGTTAAAGAAGAGGAGATCAGTACAGCAGTGAGAAATGTTAAAGAGGAGGAGATCAGTACAGCAGTGCGAGATGTTAAAGAGGAGGAGATCAATACTGTAGTGAGAAATGTTATAGAGGAGGATATCAGTACAGCAGTGAGAAATGTTAACGCGGAGGTGATCAATACAGCCGTGAAAAATGTTCAAGCAGAGGAGATCAGAACAGAAGTGAGAAATGTTAAAGAGGAGGAGATCAGAACAGGAGTGTGAAATGTTAAAGTGGAGCAGATGAGTACAGTTGTGAGAAATGTTAAAGAGAGGGTGATCAGTACAGCAGTGAGAAATATTAAAGTGGAGGAGATCTGTACAGCAGTGAGAAATGTTAAAGAGGGAGAGATCAGTACAACAGTGAGATATTTTAAAGAGGAGGAGATCAGTACAGCAGTGAGAAATGTTAAAGAACAGGAGATCGGTACAGCAGTGAGAAATGTTAAAGAGGAGGAGATCAGTACAGCAGTGAGAAATGTTAAAAAGGTGGAGATCAGTACATCAGTGAGAAATGTTAACGAGGAAGAGATCAGTACAACAGTGAAAAATGTTAAAAAGGTGGAGATCAGTGCACCAGTGAGAAATGTTAAAGAGGAGATCAGTACAGCAGTGAGAAATGTTAGAGGAGATCAGTACAACAGTGAGAAATGTTAAAGAGGAGGAGACCAGTATAGCAGTGAGAAATGTTAAAGAGGAGGAGATCAGTACAGTAGTGAGAAATGTTAAAGAGGAGGATATCAGTACAGCAGTGAGAAATGTTAACGCGGAGGTGATCAGTCCAGCTGTGAAAAATGTTAAAGCGGAGGAGATCAGAACAGCAGTGAAAAATGTTAAAGTGCATAAGATCAGAACAGGAGTGAGAAATGTGAAAGTGGAGCAGATGAGTACAGTTGTGAGAAATGTCAAAGAGAGGGAGATCTGTACAGCAGTGCGAAATGTTAAAGAACAGGAGATCAGTACAGCAGTGAGAAATGTTAAAGAGGAGGAGATCAGTACAACAGTGAGAAATGGCAAAAACGTGGAGATCAGTACAGCAGTGAGAAATGTTAAAGTGGTGGAGATCAGTACAGCAGTGAGAAATGTTAAAGACGAGGAGATCAGGACAGCAGTGAGAAATGTTAAAGAGGAGGAGAACAGTACA
>NW_025172718.1:0-1848 GCF_004010195.1 Chiloscyllium plagiosum | reverse complement strand
AAATGTTATATATTTTCAATTTTCCAGTAAACTATGACACTGCTCTCGTAAGCTGTCAGTGTAGAACATCATTCTATCTCTCTTCAAGGTACACCACACGCTTTCAACTTCATAACACTCTGCAATTCCACATCAGGCTGTCACTGCCCCACCACACACAAAACCAGAAATACAGACCTCAAACAAAGGACAGTTATAAGTGAATAAATGAGCAGTAAAATGTGCCATGTCACAATCAAAGTGAAACAGGGGACAGAGAAAGATACTGGACTTGCCAGCACACAGAAAATAGTCAAGTATTTTGCAGGAATCTACATCATAGTCATGAGAATGAATTGATATAATTTTTTTTAGATAACATGGTGATGGAGTAGAACTCCATATTAACGCCAAGAGCAGTAGCCTGTAGTGTTTAGTGAAATGCAACACTGCTTCAGACTCTCTCATTCAGTGTAAAATCCATATTTGGCAGTGGGGGGGGGGGGGTGTAAGGAGCGTTCGAATACAGAGAGCAGAAGTAGAGGAGTGGGAAGAGCACAGAGGAATGTGCTGGAAGCAGTGGTGGATTAGTGGGGTGTAAGACCATGGATGGATTTGAAAACAAATCTGAGAATTATAAAATCAGTGGAGAGTCATCCTGGGAACCAGTGCAGATCAGTGAGTTTTATTTAGTCAGAACAGAAGGGAAGTCCAGGAGGAAATGACAAGCAGTTAGCTTAACATCTGTCACATGAAAGCTTCTCAATTTTTTTTAAATAAAGCTGTTGAGCAAGGCACTTGGACAAAGAAAATCAAGGGTATGACGAAAATTCAAGATACTTTGCGAAAGTGTAGTCAGATTTTACCAGATTATTGAAGTTCTTTGTGGAGTTATCGTGTGCTATGGATAAACTGCCATTGACTGACCCATTCGTGAGGCTGTCAAACTTCACTTGACGGCTCCCACCATCCTCCTCACAATATACATTCCGATCCAGTTGGTGTCATCAACAAGTTTGGAAAAATTACAAGAGGTACAAATGTCCAAATCATGTATAATCGTTGGGAACAATTTGGTTCAAGCATTGAATCATAGAATCCCTGCAAAGCAGTCACGGCAATGAGGCCCTACTCTCTCCCTATAATGCTGCATTTAGCATGCCCAATCCACCTAGCCTGTGCATTCCTGGATATAATGGGCAATTCACCTGAACCGTGAATGTTTGTACTGTGTGCAGAAATAGCAGCATCCGCAGGAATCCCACGCAGACACTGAGAATGTGTACACTTCATGTTGTCAATCGCGTGACGGTGGAATTGAACCCCGGTCTCTAGCACTGTGAGGCAGCAGTGCTGTCACTGATCCTTGTGCTACTCCACCAGTAACAGAACACCAACCTGAGAAAAGTGCGCTTATTCCTACTCTATGCTTTCCAGCTGGTAAACAATCCTTAATGAATGCTGGTATGTTTACAACAACCACATTGTATTTCGTGAAGTTGTGTGGGACCGGATAAAAAGCCTCCTGAACAAGCGAAACAGTGGGGTACCAACGTGAATTCCACTTCACAGGAGACGTTGCAGAGATCACATAACTTGAAAGATGACTCCCAGCGCATCCACATTCTCTCATTGTCTTCCTCTTTCTTCAACAATTTGGGATGAAGCCTGTCTGGTCTAATTGACTCAAACTTTAGTCCAGTTAACTTTCGAAGTACGACCTCTTTCTTGTTCTTATTTTATTGTCCCTTGTTTCATATGTTTGGGACATTTAATCTCCTAATGAAGGGCTCATGATTGCATGTTGACTGACGGGATGTGTTTTGCCAGTACCAAATTCTTCGACACTGATTGCAAGCATTTGCGATC
>NW_025172717.1:0-1848 GCF_004010195.1 Chiloscyllium plagiosum | reverse complement strand
CTCTCTGAGACACACTGTGACTCTCTCTGACACTCTGGAAAACACTGTGACACTCTCTGTCTCTCTGAGACACACTGTGACATTTATGACTCTCTATCACACTCTCTGAAACACACTGTGACACTCTCTGACCCTCTCTGAGACAAACTGTGACTCTCTGACACTCTGAGATACACTGCGAACGCTCTCTCACACTCTCCGAGAAACACTGAAACACTCTCTGACAGACTGTGACAGATTCTGACACTTTCTGTGACACACGATGACACTCTCTGATGGACGGCGACACTCTCTGACTCTGGGTAACATTTTCTGAGACACTGTGACACTCTCTGAGACACTGTGACATACTCTGACTCTCTCTGATACTATCTTAGACACACTGTTACACTCTCTGACTCTCTCTGAGGCACACTATGCCACGTTCTTACAGATGGTGACACACTGTGACACTCTCTGACTCTCTTTGAGACACACTATGACACGCTCTGATACATTGTGACACGCAGTGACACTCTCAGAGACAGACTGTGACACTTTCTTACACTCTCTGTGTCTCTGAAACACACTGTGAAAATCTCTGATCTTATCGGACACTCTCTGAGGTACACTGTGGCACTCTCTGACAGACTGTGACACACTGTGACACTCTCTGACACTCTCCTAGACACACTGTGACATGCACTGTTCCTATCTAACACTCTCTGAGACGCACTGCAACACTCTCTGATCCTATCTGACACTCTCTGACACACACTGTGACAGTCTCTGACAGACTGTGACACTCTCAGAGCCAAATGCTGACACTCTCTGACACACTCTGAGACACATTATGACACACTGTGACACTTTCTGACTCTCTATGAGATTACTTTGCCATACACTGTAAGATTCTCTGACAGATTGTGTCTCACAGTGACACTCTCTGAGAAACACTGTGACAATTTCTGACTCTCTCTAAGGCACACTATTAGATTAGATTAGATTAGATTACTTACAGTGTGGAAACAGGCCCTTCGGCCCAACAAGTCCACACCGCCCCGCCGAAGCGCAACCAACCCATACCCCTACATGTACCCCTTACCTAACACTATGGGCAGCAGTGCTAACGACTGTGCCACCGTGCCGCCCAATATGATACTCTCTGACAGACTCTCATAGACACACTGTGACATTCTCTGATTCTATCTGACACTCTCTGAGACACACTGTGACACTCTCTGAGACAGACTGTGACACTCTTTGACTCTCTGACAATCTCTTCGACACACTGTGACACTCTCTGAACGACTGTGACACCCTGAGACACTCTCAAAGACAGACTGTGACACTTTCTGATTCTCTCTGACACTCTCTGAGGCACACGGTGACACACTCTTACACACACTGTGAACCTCTCTGACACTATCAAACACACTGTAACATTCTATGACTCTCTCTTATACACGCTGTGACATTCTCTGACTCACTCTGACAAAATCTAAGGTACACTGTGATACTCTCTGACAGACTGTGACACACTGTGACACTCTCTGAGAGAGACTGTGACACGTTCTAACTCTCTCTGAGGAACAATGCGACATTTGCTGACTCCCTTTGACTCTCTGAGACACACTGTGACACTCTCTGACTCTCTCTGACACTCTCCTAGACACACTGCGACACTCTCTGATCCTATCTGACACTCTCTGAGAGGCATTGTGACACTCTTTGATCCTACCTGATACTCTCTGAGACACACTGCGACCTTCCCTGAGACCCTCTGAGACACACTGTGACACTCTGTGACAGGCTGTGATAGACTGTGACACTTTGTGACTCTCTGAGACACATGCTGATTCTCTCTGA
>NW_025172716.1:0-1848 GCF_004010195.1 Chiloscyllium plagiosum | reverse complement strand
AACCTCAAACTGTTAGGCAGCAAAAGAAAATTCTGTCAGCCCTCAAGCCTCTGACACGTCAACAGGAAGAGGACGAACAGACCTTGAGTCTCTTACTCAGGAACAGGTGCAGCAAACTCATGCAATGAAGCTATATTGGACGAATATCAGGAGAACTTTCAGCCCCATCACTTTGTCAACCAGGAACACAACGTGTCCTTTCGGACATTCATATCTGTTACACAGCAATCAGGACATTTGTGTTACACTGTTAGGCCCATTACATAGGAAGTGAAAGAAAACGTAGAGTTTAAAGAAAATTAAAAAAAACACAGAATTGTCATCTTCACTCTGCAATGCAATTAGTGAGCAAACTATTAGTTTCAAAGGCATTTTGATAATCTGTGATCGAGGAATTAATGTCAGTAGTATTGCGAAGTAAAACCGCAACCGTTAGAACAGTGTGGCTTTATGAAAATAACTCGTGGTTGAATATTTTACTCAAGTTCATTAAAGTTTGACATTACACAAGATTAATGGGAGCCTGGAGATGTAAAGTTTCTGGACTTCAGAAAACATTGAGTCAGGTGACGCTCTTAGACTAATTGGCAAAATAAGAGCACGTGCGGTTTGGACAAATGGATCAGTTTGTATCGAGGATTGGTGAATCAACAAAATACAATGAGATGAAATAGATGGATCGTTTTCTGATTAGCAACTTGTGGGTTGCGACAGAGTCCAGTCCTCAGGCCCCAACTATTTGTAATCTAAATTATCACTTCCAGTTAGAAAACAAATTACAGGCAAATTTTCAGATGGCACTAAAATGGGGGGAGCAATAGTTTGCAAAATCGATACAGGAAATTTCAAACGGTTATGAATAATTTTGGTGAATGGGCCAACATTTAGAAGTGAAATTTCATGTGTATAAGTGTGTTGTCATCCATTTTGATCAGCAAAATATAAAGGCAACATATGATTTGGATGGAGAGAAACATCAGACTATTCGGGTGCAGAGGAATCTGGGTGTCACTGAAATTTTACATGCAGGTATAGCAGGTAATAAAAAAGGCAAGTGCGATTTCTCAATGCATGTGGTATAAACGTATAGAAGTATTGTGCCAACCATCAAGACATTTTTGGGGTCTGCAGCTGGAGTATTCTGTACAACTGCAATTGGGTATGAAACAGGAAGCAGACACTTACGGTAAATCAGTCTTAATCCATTTTACTCAATGTATCCACTGCAGACTATTGAGTAGCTCGGGATCCACAACAACCCATATCAATGATGTCAAGGAGCGGACTGGAGGCATTGTATGATGACACTGAGATAAGCAGGATATTAGATTAACAAGAGACTATGGAGAGAGTGCGAATAGATATAAACAGATATATTCAATGTACCGTAGTTTGGTTGCTGGAAATTTCATATCTTATACAAGCTCTATCTGCTTTTCAGGAAGAATGGGAAGACGTATGCTACTGAAAAGGAGAGACAGAGCAGGACTTACGAGAACAATGTGCACTGGGGAGTTCACTCTAACACGTTCACCCACTCGGACGTGTTACTCCATTTCCCTGATCATCTGCTACCTGCCGTTCCCAGTGAACGCAAAGCTGTCAGGACGCAAGGGATATTGTGATGTAATTGGTTGGAGGTGGAAAGTGGCCAAGGAGAGGGAAGTTTAATGGGAGGCCTTTATCCGAGATGCGAAGCATTCTAAAGACGTAGAAACTCGAAGACGATGGGAAAGGCTGATTGCTTCGAATCGGAGATGCTGTGGCTACTGTCAGGCAGCCGATATTAAACAACATAATGTACTGTGCATGGCAACACTGCAATATCTGTGGAGGGACAGTTCATTC
>NW_025172715.1:950-1848 GCF_004010195.1 Chiloscyllium plagiosum | reverse complement strand
AGAGAAGAAAAAGAATTGAGAGATTTAGGGGCTCCAAAAACAGCAGACGGGCATTGGAGGTTACCTGATGGAAGGGAAATGTTAAACAAAATGACAATGTGGGAGATTATGGCTGTCCTCCACCAAGGTAGTCACTGGGGAGTCCAAGCAATGTGTGATTTAGTTCTTAGGGAATATGGATGTAAAGGAATATATACCATTGCTAAGCAAATATGTGAGGGATGCATAATATGCAGGAAGGTAAATAAAAAAGTCTTGAGAAAACAGGCCCCGGGAGGAAGAGACCCAGGATTGAGACCCTTCCAGAGTATACAAGTAGATTATACTGAACTACCTAGAGTAGGAAGACTAAAATATATGTTGGTCATAGTAGATCATCTATCTGGTTGGGTTGAGGCATACCCCCTGGCTACCGCCACTGCGAATGGGGTGTCTAAAACAATATTAGAACACATAAATCCCCGATATAGGCTAGTGAACCGTATAGATTCTGACCAAGGAACTCATTTTACCTCTAAAGTGTTACAGGGGTAATGAAGTGGTTGGGGATTTCCTGGGAGTTCCATAATCCATGGCACCCGCCATCATCAGGAAGAGTTGAGAGAATGAACCGAACACTCAAACGACAGCTCTCTAACTTGATAATAGAAACCAGACTCCCTTGGACCAAATGTTTACCTATAGCTCTCTTGCGAGTACGAACAGCCCCAAGGAAAGATTTGGGACTATCCCCCTATGAAATCTTATTTTGACTACCTTATCTGGGAATGAATGGAGAATTGACAATTCCTGAAACTAAAGATTTGTTTTTAAAGAAGTATATACTGGGCTTGTCCTCCTCTTTATCTTTCCTCAGAAAACAGGGTCTATTGGCACAGACTCCGCCCCTTGAATTCAC
>NW_025172715.1:0-642 GCF_004010195.1 Chiloscyllium plagiosum | reverse complement strand
AGACAGTACCGCAGCTCTGAGGTACATCTTAAGTCCTATGGGGTTGGCCTCGGGGATGGTATCTGGTATTATGGTCTCGTCACAGTACACCGGGCCCCCTTCCGACCAGCTCGCAATTGTCTTGATAAGAAGTGTAACCCCATATACCTAACGATAAGGAACAAGGGCACGAAGCAATGGGGGGGGGGGGGGGGGGGCACTTATGAGATACAATTAAATGAAACATTTGGGACTGAAATGAAAACAAATGGGAAGGAGTTCGTGGGCTGTTGTTTTCGAATTAGCGTAGGACAGGGAAAACGGGTAGAATTACTGGATAATGAGATACAACATTTCACCCCTCCCGATGATCCTAAAGTAGTAAAAATTATAGAGGTAAAAGACTTGAAACAGACCGTCGAGATAGAAACTGGGTACGGGGATGCAAATGCCTGGGTTGAATGGGTAAAGTATACTGTAAAAAGTCTGAACAAAAGCAATTGCTATGGATGTGCCTCCGGTAGGCCAGTGGCCCAGGTGGTTCCCTTTCCGCTCGGGTGGAAGCGAGACAGGAAGGGCATGAAATGTTTGATTGCCCTGTACCAGGATGAGACTGCTTGGAATGATAGCATTGTACCTCCCTATCTCTGATGTTCCCTCCCT
>NW_025172714.1:0-1848 GCF_004010195.1 Chiloscyllium plagiosum | reverse complement strand
TCCACAGTAAGTTCCAAAGTGAAATATTTGTTTCTGATCTTGTAGTTTCACACATCGTTGGCTTCATTGATCATTAAGGAGACCGGGTTTGTCCCTAGCTCTTCTTTTGTTCTTAATACACTTGGAGAGTCTCTTTGGATTCTCCTTAACTTTCTCTGCCAAAGCTATCTCGTGTCCCCTTTTTACATTCCTGATTTCCATCCTAAGTGTATTTCTACAGCCCTGATGCTCCTGAAGGGATTCCCTTGAGTCAGCCAGTTATATCTGACATGTGACCCCTTTTCTCTTGACCAGAGCCTTGCAACTCAGCCAGTGTTTCCTAATTCAGTCAGCATTGAGCTGCACACTAACAGGAACATGCTGGCGCTGAACGCTCCTTTTATCTCGGTTTTAAAATATTCCTACTTGCCAGACTTCCCTTTATCTGCAAATAGCCTCCCCAGATCTACTTTAAAAAATCATGTCTAATACTATCTTGCTCCATTGAATAACTTTAACTTGTGGACCAGGCCTGTCCTTTTCCATCGCTATTTTCAAACTAATACAATTGTGGTAACATTCCAAAGTGCTCCCCCACTAACACCTCAGTCCCGTTCCCGACCTTTATTCCCAAGGGGAGGTCAGGTTTAGCCCCATTCTCCAGTTGGGCCATTTACATAATGACTGGGAGTTTTCAGAACACACTTAACAAATTCCTTCCATCCAAATGCTTATCTTAGTAGCAATCCTAGTCCAGGTTTGGAACGGTTCAGATCCCCTATCATTACAACCCTATTACTCTAAGAGACATCTGAGATCTCCTGACATATTTGCTCCTTCATCTCCCATTGCTTATCGCTGTAGTACGACCGTAGAAAACTAATGACCAATTTTTATTTCTCAGTTCCACTAATATCGCTTAACTGGGCGATCCTGCATGACTACTCCCTCTAGGTACTGCTGGGATGTTTCCCCCCATCAAAACCACCAGCTCTCCTCCTGTTTTGCCTCCTGTCATATCCTTCCTGTAGCATCTGTCTCCGGAACATTGAGCTGCTGGTCCTGTTGCTCCCTCAGCTGTGTTTCTGTAATACCTATGGTATCCCGATCCCATGTTCCCATCCATGCTCTGGGTTCATCTGCCTTATCTGTCTGGCCCTTTGCACTGAAATAACTGCAGTTTAATCCACCAGTTTTCCCTAATTGTCTGCTATGTTCTTGCCTGCCTTGTCTACTTATATTGCTCTCTTGAACATTTTTACCCCAGCCTCAACTTTCTTTCTGGCCTTACGACTTTTTGGGGTCACACATTCCTGCCAGACGGGTTTAAGTCCTCTCGAGCAGCTCCAGCAACGTTGCCCACCAGGATGTGGGTCCCCCTCCTGCTCCCAATTCAGGTGTATTCCCCACCCTGTCTACCTGTGCTGACACCTTCAGACATCCAGGGACTTGCCCACCAAGGTCCCTGTGTTCCTCAGTACTCCAGGAGGACCTACCATTCATGATGTATATCATTCGTTTATTAGACTTGTCACAGTGCATTACCTCACAGTGATCAGAAGTAAACTCCATCTGACATTGCTCTGCTCAGTTTATCACCTGATCAATATCAGACTGTAGCCTGAGTCCATCCCTCTCACACTGGACAACACCCTCACCTTTCATGTTATCCGCAAACCTGCTAATGTTACCTTCTGCTTTCACATCCGAGTGATTAATGTCCATAATGAACAGCAATGGTTCCTGCACAGATCCCTGTGGTACACCCGCTGGGCAATGGCTTTCAATCACAAAACCAATCCTCCAACAATTGTGGAGCCAATTTACCAACTTCCTTTGGATCCCATGGGATCTTCCCTTTTGGACCAG
>NW_025172713.1:0-1848 GCF_004010195.1 Chiloscyllium plagiosum | reverse complement strand
TTACTAACCCACCTTTCTACGCCCTCATCCAGATCGTTTATAAAAATGACGAACAGCAGTGGACCCAACACCGACCCTTGCGGTAACCACTGGTAACTGGACTCCAGGAAGAACATTTGCCATCAACCACCACCCTCTGTCTTCTTTCAGCAAGCCAATTACTGATCCAAACTGCTATATCTCCCACAATCCCCATTCCTCCACATTTTGTACAATAGCCTACTGTGGGGAATCTTATCGAATGCCTTGCTGAAATCCATATATACCACATCAACCGGTTTACTCTCATCTACCTGTATGGTCACCTTCTCAAAGAACTCAATAAGGTTTGTAAGGCATGACCTAACCTTCACAAAACTGTGCTGACTATCCCTAAACAAATTATTCTTTTCTAGATTATTATAAATCCTATCTCTTATAACCTTTTCCAACACGTTACCAACAACTGAAGTGAGGCTCACTGGTCTCTACTCCCCTTCTTGAACAGGGGAACCACATTTGCTATCCTCCAGTCTTCTGGTACTATTCCTGTAAACAATGACGATTTAAAGATCAATGTCAAAGGCTCGGGAATCTCCTCCCTGGCTTCCAAGAGGATCCTAGGATAAATCCCATCCGGCCCAGGGGACTTATCTATTTTCACACTCTGCAGGATTTCTACTACCTCATCCTTGTGAACCTCAATCCCACCTAGTCTAGTAGTTTGTATCTCAGTATTCTCCTCAACAACATTGTTGTTTTCTAGAGTGAATACTGTTGAAAAATATTCATTTAGTGCTTCCCCTATCTCCTCTGACTCCACACACAACTTCCCACTACTATCCTTGATTGGCCCTAATCTTACTCTTGTCATTCTTTTATTCCTTAAATACCTATAGAAAGCCTTAGGGTTTATCCTGATCCTATCCACCAACAACTTCTCATGTCTCCTCCTGGCTCTTCTGAGCTCTCTCTTTAGGTCTTTCCTGGCTACCTAGTAATCCACAAGCACCCTATCTGAGCCTTCACATCTCATCCTAACATAAGCCGCCTTCTTCCTCTTGACTAGAGATTCCACTTCCTTCGTAAACCATGGCTAACGCGTCTACAGCTTCCTCCCTGCCTGACAGGCACATACTTATCTAGGACACACAGTAGTTTTTCCTTGAATAAGCTCCACATTTCTAATGTGCCTATCCCCTGCAGTTTCCTTCTCCATCCTATGCTTCCTAAATCTTGCCTAAATCACATCGTAATTGCCTTTACCCCAGCTGTAACTCTTGCCCAGTGGTATACACCTATCCCTTTCTATCACTAAAGTAAACATAACAGAATTGTGATCGCTATCACCAAAGTGCTTACCTACTTCCAAGTCTAACACCTGGCCGGGCTCATTACCCAGTACCAAATCTAATGTGGCTTCACCCCTTGTTGGCCTGTCTACATACTGTATCAGAAAGCCCTCCTGCACACACTGGATAAAAACTGACCCATCTATAGTACTCGTACTAGTGTTCTCCGTCAATATTTGGAACATTGAAGTCCCCATGACAACTACCCTGTCAGGAAGCCCTCCTGCACACACTGGACAAAAACTGACCCATCTATAGTACTTGTACTATAGTGTTCCCAGTCAATATTCGGAAAGTTGAAGTCCTCCATGACAACTACCCTATCTGTCTCACTCCTATCAAGAATCATCTTTGCTATCCTTTCCTCTACATCTCTGGAACTATTCGGAGGCCTATAGAAAACTCCCAACAGGGTGACCTCCTTTCCTGTTTCTAACCTCAGCCCATACTACCTCAGTTGACGAGTCCCCAAACATCCTTTGTGCAACTGCAATACTGTCCTTGACCAACAATGCCA
>NW_025172712.1:0-1848 GCF_004010195.1 Chiloscyllium plagiosum | reverse complement strand
CAGCTTTACTTTTGTCCTTGGTTAAATCCAAATTTATCTTCCTTGCTAATTCTAAAAGTTTGGTCTTTTTCTTTCCTTCTAAGATTTCGTGATAAATTTGAGAATCATCTTCAAAACCCTCTTAACTTTTTAAAATCAATTTCTCTCACTTTTAATTTAAATAAACACAATCATCGGAATTAAACAAGTTGTCTCACTGACGTTTTATTTAAAGATCTCAGACACTAACGTGCAAATGTTTAAATATACTTTGTTTTCTTTTCATCCCACAAATCTATACAAATCTGCTCAAATTTCAGACTGGATCTGTCTCAACCTGTTCATATCGTGGACGAAAGCCCCCAAGCTGTTACGACACAGGGTGAACCCCCCTCCTAATTTAAACCAGCCATACAGAAAAAGTTCACCTCATGCCATAATCTGTTAAATTTCGAGACACAAAGATCCATTTACAGAGGTCGCAATTTAAAGTAAAATTAACAATTTTGTTACTTAAGTCCAACAGAGAATAATAAAACAAACAACTACTTTAGAACTCCCTTCGGTTGAACGTATCTTTGACCTCCCACTCTACAATACTGGTCCAATCAAACAAAAAAAAAACGATTAAGATTTACAAAAAAAATCATGTTTCAAAACCAGTCAGCTTTGTCGAGTCTCCTTTGTATACTTTCCCCTATAGAGTTTTCTTTCGGTTGGCATCGATATTCTGCTGTGTAAACCTCTTATAGACAGGTACCTTTCAGAAAGACCTTCAACTTGCAGTCTATCTTTCTGGATGTCCTTGGCAGTTCTTCCCATAAATGTTCAAAATGTCAAGTGTTATACCTCTAAACATCGGAACATTTCATTGATTTTGAAGTCACCAAGTATTTCAAACTCATATTGATTTCAGTGTGTTGGGGCAAAATTTAAACTGGCCGAAGTTGAATTAGTTTTCGTTTCGTGGCAACTCAGCTGTTGATTTCACAGTCAAATGTTACATTTAATTCTTTCAGAACACTTTGTGCCAGCTTCCAGTCTCTCTTAAATGTAACATATATCTCTACGCCTTCATAACAATAACTTTTATCTGCCTTGCATAGCTTTCCATAAATTTGATCAACTTAGTAAGTTCACATGACAGTCTTTTCTGTTCCAAAAAGCCCCATTTTCTCTCATCCTTCCTTTCCCAAATCTTTCTTTCCAGTTATCATTCCAATTACTTACATTGTTACTGATATTTTTAGACAAAGAATTACATTGTGTGTATGTGTGTGGGTGTGTGTGTGTCTATGTGTGTATGCATGTGCGTTTATATGTGTGCATGTGTGTGTGCATTTTTTGAATAATTCTCTGTTCTTGGACGGAGTTGAAAGAATGAGATGTTATCACATTCCCATATGAAAGAGTAAATGTGCAACGTTTCCAAGCTTTCTGATATCAAAAAAGATGTAAAAACCTCCTTTATTCATGGATTGGGAAAGTGAACAAATGATGTCCATGGACCGAACAGCAGTAATGTAATGAACCTTTCCAGGGATCATTGAACGACCAAATAAATAGTTTTCTCTTGAGTTTAAATTCAGCTTTTTTTTTTCAATTCTGTGTTGCACACGTTTTTATCAATATGCAATCAACATCGGTAACAAACCCAGAAGTTGCTGGAAATGCGCAGTAGTTCTGTCAGTATCTGTTGTGAGAAAGCAGATTCAACATAATGTAGAGGAATGGGACTGGGTTGTTTGTGCTTTGCCAATAGTGTTCAGCGATGTTCCGCTTAGGTGCATTAGTCAGGAGTAAACGCAGAGTAACAGAGTAGGGGAATGGGTCGCTAAGAGGTAATCTTCAAAATGTCAGCGTGGACGT
>NW_025172711.1:0-1848 GCF_004010195.1 Chiloscyllium plagiosum | reverse complement strand
GAACACGTGTAGCCACTCTGGGAGAGTGAGGACGTCTCTCGGGCTCAGCCCTCACCGAACACGTGTAGCCACTTGGGGAGAATGTGAGAACTTCGGTAAATCTCAGCCCTCACAGAACACGTGCAGCCACTCGGGGAGAGTGAGGACGTCTCTCAGTCTCATCCCTGACAGAACACGTGTAGCCACTCGAGGAGAATGAGGACGTCTCTCAGTCTCAGCCCTCACAGAACACGTGTAGCCACTCGGGTAGAATGTGAGGATATCTCTCAGTCTCAGACTTCACAGAACAGGGGTAGCCACTCGGGGAGAATGTGAGGACATCTCTCAGTCTCAGCCCTCACAGAACACGTGTCGCGACTCGGGGAGAATGATGACGTCTCTCAGTCTCAGACTTCACAGAATACGTGTAGCCACTTGGGGAGAATGTGAGGACGTGTCTCGGTCTCAGCCCTCACAGAACACGTGTAGCCACTCGGGGAGAGTGAGGACGTCGCTCGGTCTCAGCCCTCACAGAACACGTGCAGCCACTCGCGGAGAGTGAGGACGTCTCTCAGTCTCAGCACTCACAGAACACGTGCAGCCACTCGGGGAGAATGAGGACATCTCTCGGTCTCAGCCCTCACAGAACACGTGTAGCCACTCGAGGAGAATGTGAGGACGTTTCTCAGTCTCAGACTTCACAGAACACAGGTAGCCACTCGGGGAGAGTGAGGATGTTTCTCAGTCTCAGCCCTCACAGAACACGTGTAGCCACTCGGGGAGAGTGAGGATGTCTCTCAGTCTCAGCACTCGCAAAACACGTGTCGCCACTCGAGGAGAATGTGAGGACGTCTCTCAGTCTCAGCCCTCACAGAACACGTGTAGCCACTCGGGGAGAATGTGAGGACGTCTCTCAGTCTTAGCCCTCACAGAACACGTGTTGCCACTCGAGAAGAATGTGAGGGCGTCTTTCAGTCTCAGCCCTCACAGTTCACGTGTAGCCACTCGGGAAGAGTGAGGACGTCTCTCAGTCTCAGCCCTCACAGAACACCTGCAGCCTCTCCGGGAGAATGTGAGGACGTATCTCAGTCTCAGCCCTCACAGAACACGTGCATCCACTCGGGGATAATGAGGACGTCTCTCAGTCTCAGCCTTCACCGAATACGTGAAGCCACTCGGGGAGAATGTGAGAACGCCTCTCAGTGTAAGCCCTCACAGAACACGTATAGGCACTCGGGGAGAGTGAGGACATCTCTCAGTCTCAGCCCTCACACAACACGTGTAGCCACTCGGGGAGAGTGAGGACGTCTCTCAGTCTCAGACTTCACAGAACACGTGTAGCCACTTGGGGAGAATGAGGACGTCTCTCAGTCTCTGCCCTCACAGCATACGTTTTGTCACTCGGGGAGAATGTGAGGACGTCTCTATCTCTGAGCCCTCACAGAACACGTGTAGCCACTCGGGGAGAGTGAGGACGTCTCTCAGTCTCAGCCCTCACAGAACACGTGTAGCCACTTGGAGAGAATGAGGACGTCTGTCAGTCTCAGACTTCACAGAACACGTGTAGCCACTCGGGGAGAGTGAGGACGTCTCTCAGTCTCAGCCCTCACACGGGGAGAATGTGAGAACGTCTCTCAGTCTCAGACTTCACAGAACACGTGTAGCCACTTGGGGAGAATGTGAGGACGTCTCTCGGTCTCAGCCCTCACAGAACACGTGGAGCCACCCGGGGAGAATGTGAGAACGTCTCTCGGTCTCAGCCCTCACAGAACACGTGGAGCCACCTGGGGAGAATGTGAGGACGTCTCTCGGTCTCAGACTTCACAGAACACGTGTAGCCACTCGGGGAGAATATGAGAACGTCACTCA
>NW_025172710.1:0-1848 GCF_004010195.1 Chiloscyllium plagiosum | reverse complement strand
GTCAACAAATTGTCAGCGTCACAACAACACACAGCACCTTACCTTGTCAATTCAAGTAATTAAAAGCCCACTATTATGGAAAGGAAATTAGGCTACTATTATAGATGCATTCAGATAAGATAGTCATAAATAAATACAGGAGTAGGTGATGCGGCCTCTCGTGTGTGCTCCATGGAACAATAGGACCATCGCTGATCTGACATTCCTCACATCCACGTTCTTGAACTTTCTACTTAACCCTTTATTCCGCTGACTGATGAATAATCTATCCATCTCAGACTTAAATGAACAAAAAGATCCTGTATCCATATCACTGTCTTGTCAAACAATTCTCAAGTCTTACAATCCTCGGAGAGAAAGATAATAATCCTCATCTCAATCTTCAGTTGGCCTCTCTTTATTCTGAGACTGTGCTGTCTGCCCCTACACTCTCTCAGAGGGATGAGCATCTTCTCCGCATTGATCCTGTCAAGCCCTTATACGTTTCGATGAGATAATCTTTCGTTAGGAACCCCTGAGAGTCGAGCACCAATCTGTTTAGGTTTTGCTCATAAGACATTCCCTCCAACCTAAGGATAACCCCTAAGAAGCGGGCCAAACAGAGATGGAAATGCAGAACTATAAATAATGAAAACAGGGGGAAATCATCAAACGAAATCAAGAGAAAGCGTTTGCCATGAACATAGATAATAACATAATGTTCTGGGGATTTAGGTTTGAATTCCACTTAACAAATGTTGAGATTTGAATGGAAAACCAAAAGTAACATTAAGAGTGTGATGATGAAACGTGTCTTTGATCTCCGCTTTGCTAAACCATTTATGGAAAGACATCTGTCCTCTTTACCTCGACTGGGTGTACACGTGACTTCAGACGACAGTCAATGTGGTGACTGTTGCATGCCCCATCTGGGACCGAGACTGAGAGGCAATGACAGAGTTGACATAGAGAAGGCGTTACCACATGCTGGAGAGACGAGATCTGAGGGCACAGTGAAGGGACGGACCTTTAGAACTGAGGTGAGCAGGAATTCTTTCAGCCAGAGGGTGCTGATTCTGTGGAAATTATTGGTGCAGAGGGCAGTGGAGGTCAAGTTATTGCGGGTATTTAGGGTAGAGATAGATATGTGTACAACTTTGATAAGGGCATAAAAAGGTTACAGGAGAAGGCAGGAGAATGGTTTTGAGAAGCATATCAGTCATGATGAGATGGTAGAGAAAATTTATGGGCCGAATGGCTTAATTCTGCTCCCATATCTTATGATCATATGGGGAGATTACGGATAAGTAATTGATGTTCACAGCCCGTGAATCAATTCCTTTTGTTAAAAAAAAAAGTTGATCGTGCACACAATCCTACGGAAAGTTTGGGGTTTTCAAATGCCTTAGGGAGGTTTGGACCAAGTCATGGTGAAGTCTCTTATTTCAGGTGATCTGATTAAGTGTAGAATATACGACCCACTCCAAAAATAGCAACTTAAGTTAAAAGAAAATATCAGTGTGTATCTTCCCCCACCCCGAAAACCATTCCACCCTTCTAGTCATTCTTGCTAAAGCAACGGAGCCTGTCTACCTTCTGAACAGAGGGAGAATATGCAATTCTGACACAATAGTAAGATTTATTGCAAGGTTTTTCCTGTCCAAGACATAGCGAGTGCATCACATAAACCTTGCAAGTAAAAGCAAAGTTTGGTTAAAATTTTGAGAAACTTGCTTATTTGTTGGAGTGTGGATTTCAACTCGTCCAAACGATGAAGCAAGTTTCAGCACTGGCATGCGCAACATGAGTATAAAAGATCTCTACTGTTTCCTTGAATATTTATTGAGTCCTAAAATTAAACTTTTCTCT
>NW_025172709.1:0-1848 GCF_004010195.1 Chiloscyllium plagiosum | reverse complement strand
GCGCCTCCGCCAGGTGCCTGTTCAGCTTCTGCTCGCGCTTACGGAGTTTCTCAATGTCCCACTGCAGGTCCTCGATGGTGGTCTCCATCTCGGAGACCTTGGTCTCTGCGGACTGCACCTTATCCTGCAGCTCGTTGTACTGCGGGGGAGAGGAGGGGAGGGGAGGGGAGCGAAGGTGGGACAAGGGTGAGGCAGCAATCTCACTTCCCCTCTTCTTAACCCCCCCCCCCCCCCCCAACCTCCGCCCCCTAACCCCAAAGCAGCTCCCGACACACTCCCAGTTCACCTCGCGGCCTCTGGCAAGTCAGCAGTGCGGAGACAGGCCCTTCGGCCCAACCCGCCCGCAAGATGTCGTCCCATTTGCCAGTGTTTGGTCCGTCTCCCTCCGTACCTATCCCATCCACGTAGCTGTGTCGATGTTTCTGAAAAAAGTACTCCTCCCCCACCACTACGTCTGGCAGCTTGTCCCAGACACCGTGAGTGTGCGAGCGAGCGAGCGAGAGAGAGAGAGAGAGAAAAAAACCAGCCCCTCCACACCCCTGAGTATCTCTCCCCCTCACCTTAAACCCACACCCTCCAGTCTGAGACACCCCTGGCCTGGGGAAAAGCTGCCGACCTTCTCTGTGCCCCTTCATGATGGTCTCAATCTCTGCAGGGTCAGGCTCCTATACTGCGGGGAAAAAGAAACACCTCCCATCCCTTCCTTGTAACTTCCTGCCGAGTGAATCCTCTCTCAGGAGCCCTGGGATCATGCTGCAGCTGTACAAAACTCTGGTGCGGCCGCACTCTGGTCACCGCATTCAGAAATCATAGAGATGTACAGTACAGCACAGAAACTGACCCTTCGGTCCAACTTGTCCGTGCCAACCAGATATCCCAATGCAATCTAGTCCCATTTGCCGGCACTTGGCCCATATCCCTCTAAACCCTTCCACCAACTACCACGGCTGCTGACGGTCATCGACTCTTCCCGAAGGTGGGGAATTTCAAGACTGGAGGCAGATTTATAAAGACAGAGGAGAGAGATTGAAAATAAAAAGGACACGAGGTGATTTTTTTTTTAAAAACACAGATGATCGCCTGCGTGTGTGGAGCGAACGTCCTCAGGAATTCTTGGATGTGGGTACAATTACAGCGTTTAAAAGGTATTTGGATAGATACACGAACAGGAAATGCTTGAAGGGAGCTGGGTCAGGGATACGCAGGTGGGACGAGGTTAGTTCGGACTTCTGTTCGGGATGGGCTGGTTGGACCGGAGGTTTCGGTGCTGGATGACTCCGCGGATACTGTGTTCAGCCGACCGACAGCGTGGAGTTATTCTCAGCGGCTCAGGGCTGTGACCGTCCAGCACCGTCCCCCTCCAGCCCCTGCAAAGCCCCTTCAGTGTCTCCTTCCTTCTGAACTCGGCGGGAGAGAATTCAGCAGCCTCCGAGGGAGGGGCCCTTACCTCCATGGACATCTGGTGGTGCTTTCCCTGGAGCTGGGTGGTCAGGTCCTGCAGCCGCCTGTTCTCCCCCATCACGTCCTGGTTCAGGCACTTGCTGCAGTCCTGCAGGGAGGCTGCTTCCGCTGGAATACAGGCACAACGAGAGAGGGAGGGAGGGGGGAAAAGGGAGAGAGGGCAGGCCGAGGGAGGTGGGAGAGGAGGAGAGACGGAGGAAGCAGGGGGGAGAAGATGGGGCGAGACAGAGAGGGAGGACGCCGAGGGGAGTGTTGGGGTGGGCAAGAGGCGGGGAGAGGAGGAGAGGCAATGGTTACATTCTCTCTTGTCAGAGATGGTCATTCCCCAGCACTGAGGGAGGCGGTCATGGCCACTTCTCAACCAAGATACAGGGCTATGGGGAGAGA